>NW_022706987.1:940547-954213 GCF_011630105.1 Anneissia japonica
TATATATATAATGTATATTGCCATTGTTGTTTCCATAATATATATTATATTGCTCATTTAAATCAAAACTCTTCTGCATTATGGCGACAGGTGATAAGGCGGAATCAGAAAGTGACCCTGCTGGCGTTAGCGATATGATTGCGCTTACCAATGCATCCAAGGGAATTTCTACCCAGAAAAATCACCCTGGTGACCTTTCTTTGAAGGATTGGTTATATAATTTCCAAGTTTATTGTGATCGTTATTCTTTGAATGCAGATGAACAATATACTGCACTTATTAGTCATTTGGCTGGCAATGCAAAGATGAGGTTCAATGTCGTATGCTCATGTCCACAAATAATATGGGTGTCACTGAAGCCCTTAAGATATTGAAACTTGCTTTTCAGTCAGATGAATCGGCCGCAGCATTTAGTTATTCATTTTATTCTAGACAGCAATTGGATAGTGTAACATTAGCTGAATATAGTTTAAAATTGATCACGCTTTATTCTCAGCTTATTAAAGCGTCTGGAACTGAAGAGAAGACTGCACTGAAGCAACTCCAAAACACCACTCTGAAGCAGAGGTTTGTTGAAGGTGTACGGGATCCAGTTGAACGTGAGCTTCGTCGTATTAAATTGGCGAGTAAACAAATGAAATGAGGGAAGAGGTCCTTGAATTGTTCAAAGGGGAGAAACCCAAAGTTAAACCCCGTGTAGGAAGCTGGATATAGTGAACCAACAGAGGTATCTGAGCTGAAACAACTAAAGAATGGAATGCAAGATTTTAAACGATCTGTCTTGAACTCTCGACGAGATGCTCGAGTTTTGAAGTGTTACAATTGTGGTAAGGAAGGCCATGGTAATGGTAAGTGCAAAATGCCATCTGGATTATGCTGGTCGTGTATTATCAATCTGGTCATTATTCTCATGCTTGTCCTAATAAGGTTAATATCGGTAATTCTCATAGTAATCATAATTTTAATGCTTCAGGTGGTTCATCTTCTTCATCTCGTCTTTCTAATGTTAAATCTAATGCAGGACGCGATAGTCAAGTTGAAGCATCACATTGTCATTCTACCATTGATGTTTTCAGCGCTGTGAGATCTCACAAATGTTGATTTGGCAGCTAAGACGGTTGACAAAAGTCCTTCAGCTAGGATGTGTATTGGATACTGGTGCTGAAGCTTCGATAATTCCATCATCAGCATATAATCAGTTGAAGTCGCGCTTTGGTGAACTGGGAACAGTACCGGTAAGTGGTTTGTTCATGAATGTGGTCAGTGTGTGTGGTCTGGAAGTCCCCATTGAAGGCTATAGGCCTATTGAGATTCCAATAACCATTATGAATAAGAATTTAAATGGAGGATTTTTAGTTGTCTCTGATCATGCAGTATGCAGACATGATAATGATTATCCAATGTTGTTGCAATATTTTACGTGAATTTCCTAGTTTTGCTAATTTACAGGATTTAGGAAGATCACTTGACAGAGAAACTCCACCTGCCATCTGTAGATCTGAAGTCATCTTGCAGATAGACGAAGAAGAATCTAATATACTCGTGTCATTGAAGCATTCTGGTGTCATTTCCCCCTGTAGTACCACAGAATTGAAAGCCGATTTACCGTCGATTGGAAGTGTTAATGCTGGTGGTACAACTGATTAAGTGAGTGGTTTTATTTCGGACAGGGGCAGTGATACTTTCCAATTACTCTTACCCACTTAGATTTTGCTAAACAGAAAGTTGCTGGTTTATTACATTAACACTCTCATGTTTTCTCTACAGGTGCATTTGATGTAGGCAGATTTGATGTGGCCCTGTCATTAGGTTACCTTATCGTTGTATTAATCCTTCAATTGCCGACGTTGAGACAATGTTACAAGAAATGTTAGATCAAGGTCATCCGTGCATCATAAAGCAGTTTTGCTAGCCCCATTGTGCTAGTCAAAAAGAAAGATGGCTCTCTACGATTTTGTGTAGATTAGCGTAAGCTAAATGATCATGGGGACGACTCGATCCTAATCAATTCCAGTGCAATCCCCGAACCATAACATTAATCATGTCTTTCTGCTTCTCATATTTGCATCTGATTCTATTTATATTTCAAGGTTTTCTTTGATTAGAATATATTTTAGTATGAAAATAGATTATATTAGATTATACACTATAACAATGCATTGCAATACACTTAATTTTTACCAGGCTTACTATTTTGTTAATATGAGTTGTAAAAAAACCACGTAATCATGACTGCGGGTAATTGCTAAATAAAAGATAAATTTTCTCATAATGTTTTTGAGAGTAGCTTATACTAATACTCTTTGATTAATGTTAAATTTATGCTAACGATTTAAAAATATATAAAATCATAAGTTTAATACAGGATTCTCATAATCTTCAAAGTGATCTTGATCGGTTGTGTGTTTGGTCGCAAAAATGGGGACTAGATTTGAATCCAAGTAAATGTAAAATTTTAAGCATTACTCTCAAGAAAATACCTATTATTTTTTACTATTCTATTAACAATAATAATTATAATAATATCAATAACAATAGTAATGATAACGATAATGAAAATAATAATAATGATGTTGATAATAATGATAATCCTGAGTTGTAATACTAACAATAATAATGATAATAATATCACTCAAAAAGATCTGGGAGTTTATATTGACTCTAAACTTAATTTTTCCATTAATGTTAACGAAACATTAAAAATTAAAGGCTAATTGAATGTTAGGACTCATGTGGAGAAACTGTAAAGATCTTCATTCTGAAACAAAAGTTTCACTTTATCAAACATTAATTAGATCTGCTCTTGATTTTGGCTCAGTTATTTATAATAATAATCGCATTGAAAAAATTCATTATCGTTTTTTTGCGTTTTGCTTTATATAATCAGACTGAGATAGTCAATCTCAGAAATTGTTTATCTCCTAAGGTATGTAGACCTTATATTGATCTAAAGTTTCTTTATAATGCTGTACATTGTAATTTTGATTACATGTTTCTTTATTAATGTGCCATCTCGTAGAAATAAACCTATATTTTATGTTCCTTTGGGGGGGGGGGGGGGGGGTAAATGCCATTAAAAATGGGTTGTTTTGTAGGTTAAGTAAATTATATAACTCGCTTTTAGTTCAAGATAATAGCCTTGATATATTTTCTTATTCCTTCAATCAGTTAAAGAATGAGGTTTTAGGTTTACTTTGTCTTTATACATTTTAGGCCTTTTTATGATTTGTTTTCGTTTGTATTTCCTGTTTCATGTGAACCCTCCTGTTATTGGCGAATTTTATTTGCTGTTGGTTGTGGTTTTTAAATAAAATAAAAATATAAAAATTTCCCTTTTTTTGGTTCCAATGCTGTAAAGCAATAGGAACCTTTGAAATGGCCTGGATGTTCGTCTGCACGTCTCTGACGCTGATGTCATCAAATTTGTGAAAAGATTGTAAACAAGCAAGGTTTCGTGAGAGTAAGTTCAAAGTTGTCATACTCCTGTTGGTTTAACATACATACGTACATTTGGCACCTCACAGTTTATATCTTGTGACATATTTTGTATGTTCCTTCTTTCGGTAGTGACAGTTTCGCCTAGGAAGAGAGCCTAGCCAAGAACCTCTGCAGATTTTATAAACGATTTTATCTAATATTTGGTTGTTGGTTTCCAAACAACCGATCCATATCCTAAGATTAGTCTAAGTGGTGTAACATTATCTTTAGAAAATCTGCCAAAACAGCTTTTCCTCTGGTTAGCTTTTAAAAACATCAAACTGCATTACCAGATGACTTAAAACCTCCATCAAAAGAAGTCCACGTTGTTTGACATAAATATGTATTGCCCCCTGAAAGTGACAAAAATCATAAAAAATATTGAAATTAACTTGCTAGTTTTGCATTAACATGTAAGTTATTAAATTTAGCATAGAAATTATTGAATTTTAAAGTACCCCGACTTTCATACTTGATATAAACTAAACCCAAAGGAAATAAGCTGGAATGATATTTACTGGTTTTTTGTTTTTTTTTTGTTTTTGTTTTTTTTGGGGGGGGGGGGGGGGTTTATCCACGGAAGACTTCCGTACGTTTTAACTCGTGTGTTTCTATTGTAATGTTTATTTGTGATCAGTGCTTCCGAATAAAATCAAATCAAATCACAACTTTAGGAACTCTATTCAGTAAAGTGGTCATACCATGTCCCACCATATTAAGGTACTAAAAAACAAAGTATTACAGGAAAATTGATTTTTATTGCGGTAAAATAATCTTTAACACATTTCTGATTGAAATTTAGAAAATAATTAACATATGGGTTATTTTCAACAAAATCCTGCCAAAAAATACATGTCCCAATTTCATTTCTCCAAATTTCCAAATCCCATAATTTGTAAAGTAAATTGCAAGAATAATTATACCACCAAAAGAATGTCTAGTGTCTTTTAAATGTTAAAAGAATTTAAAAAAAAACCAGAAGAGGACCTTTATTTCACAACATCTCCATCAGTGGCATTCGTCAAATTTTATCTATCTGAAATTACATCAACTTTATTGTTTTTGTGTCATTTTATCAGCTGTTCCTCATTCTCCTCCTCTTTCCTGTTCTTATTTTGTTTTTTTTCTTCTCTTGCTCCTCATCTTAGCCTGTTTTCTTTTGGTCCCTTCAATTAATTTATTCTGCTGCTATTAAATGTGCTTATTTTCATCTTTTAGTTTTGTATTCTTTACTTTATGTATCATCCTAGCCTGGTCTCATTCCATTCCTCTTTAAATTTTAAATCATGTATAATGCATACAGTGTTTGTTTGTTTGCAGAGGACAGACATATCTCTACTGCAAGATATATGTATCAAAGAAACAATGGCACTGTAAGTATCAAGTGAAATATACTCAAGTTACCTTATGAAATTTTAACTTATTAATTTGATCTGATTCTTTATTAAAATTTTCTTTTTGGCAGATGCAGCAAACAGAGCATAACCAATTTGCAAGACAAGAAAAGTACACTGAAATCTAGTTGGAACATTTTCAAGAGTCAAAAGAGTAATTCCTATGAAAGAACACAAACAATTATTGTATATTTACAAGTTACTGGAACAAGACAACTTGCATCATTCTGAAATATTGATTATATTGTACAGAAGATATGTTCGAATTATGTTAACCTAAGGAAGAGTAATATAATTAATTTTTCTAATATAGGCTGTGTAAAGCATTTTACTTTTAGTTAATTGATTATGCCTAATAGTTTGCAAGACAATTAAAATATACTGGAGTCTAAATATCTTGCTGAATACCGAGACAGCTTAATCATGGTTTATATATCGAAGGAATTTAAAAATTATTTTATTTTTAATGAGAAGTTATTGCAGCATTAAATCATTGTAAAATATTGAACCAAGGGAAACAATTTCCAATACTTAATTTTTCATATATTTTATGTATATATATATAAATATATATTATGATATTGGTTGTAAAGTTTCTATAATAAAAAATATAAGTAATGTGTTGATGTGTTTCTTTGCTGGTCGTGTCTTAAGACTGGATAAGCAGGTAAGACGAAAGAAGCGCCCTCTAATAGAAAAAGGACTAAATTTTCCCTCAATTTGTATTAAAGTGGTGCTGAAGAGTGCCCTCTAATAGAAAAACAAAATTTCCAGGGTCTCTAAATTTCTGTTTAAAGGGGTTTCCTGTGGTGCTGGAAAGCGCCCTCTATAGCCATTTTGTTTCTACATTTTTCAGGGTCTCAAATTGTCAACATCTATTAAAATAATAAAATGCGCCCTCTAACAGCCATTTTTTCAGTGCTCAATTGTGGAGTTCTGAAAAACATGGATCTTAGAGGGAGCTTTTTACCATTGACAATTAAGAGACCCTAAAGAACTTAGGTGAAAAAGGCTATTTGAGGGCGCTTTTCTTCACTATTTTTACCAGAACTCCACAGACTAAAGTGGCCAAAAAACTTAGTCATATTTTGGGCCTTTTTCTATTCGAGGGCGTTTTTTTTTTTTTTTCCCAAACCATCCTGCTCATTCAATAATCGAGAAGAAAAAACAATATTCAATAGTATACTGAATACAATTAATATTTATTTATTCAATATTACAATAACTTCAATACTAAACTCATACAATTAATATTTATTTATTCAAAATGTATTACAATGAATATATATTTGGTTTAAACGCCATAATCGTACAACTATCTTGAAAGACCATCCAAGATTGTCGATCAGAGAATAAACTAAGAAAGCAGGATGAGGCCACTGGTTTTCTGAGATCTTCGTAGTTTTCACTGAAATAATATAGTACAAATGTTGTTACAGAGGGACAATAAAACATCAATGAAAAGGAATAGAGCAATTACGTCAATTTCAAAAAGATTTTGGTAATTATTGTTTTAAGCTGCATAAAATCAAGCAATTTGTTATTAACAAATACAGATTAAATATAAGTTCCCATTAGTAGAGATAACATTAATATCGCATCTGTATAAATTACCTATTAATTACATTAGATAATTAAGTCAATACCAACTAAACTGATTTAAAACCCCATATAAACTAGTAGTAGTAGTAGTAATTTACATTAAAAAAATATATATCCTATTTATCTGAGCTGGTACGATGTTAAATAGTATGCATTTATGTAAGTTACAATTAATTATTAATCATTTATTATTAAACACACGTGGCAAAGACGAGCCAAACCAGTCACTCGTCGCAAAAATTGATTTTGAGTTATTAATAGTGTTAAAGAGTTACAAGCGTTTAAACATAAGCCTTCAAAGTTTATGACTTCAGACAGAAACTATCATAAAATCTTTAAAAAGTGTTGTTTTAACATTGAAAATGGGGGAAATAACAGCAAAGAATGATGTATAGATATATAAATGTTCTGTCAATTATATTAATCTCCAATTAAAACCTAATTTATTTTAAAATAATTGAATTAGGGAATATGACAGTTTTTGTGTTGTAATATTGAAATTAAATGTTTATTTTTAGTACTGAACCAGGTCAAACGTTATCCCATAAAGCATTTTAAAATGGACATGAAATTCATAATAAGAACAAGTCTTTTGACTCACCATTCAGCAAAATTAACGAGCACAAAACAAGCAAGCAACATTAGCCACTGGTTTGCTGATATCTTCAGAAGTGCATTTTGCAATGGTTAGACTTCTACAGAATTTTTACTGAAATAAAATACATACATTTCATTAAAAAACCAGAATTAGAAGGAATGCAACATTAATATTTAAATATTATTAATTTAATTAAAACATTAAATTGTAATTCTAGAATTATAATTGCAAGCCAATAAAAACACTATTTTATTACCATTATTATTACTTCTTAAATTTCAAAATTAGGTCAAATAATGAAATTTTAATGTTATTCATCAATGTAATTACTTAAAGAACAAGAATTATGTAATAAATATATTTTATATTATTAAATATTTATTTAAACATAATAAAGGTATAGCAAGCCCATACCAAGGACTTTTTTCTTGCCCATATTCCCGACTGTAAAATAAGACCTGCGTGGTGGAATAAATTGAACCTGGAAATTTGCCCACACACTTTGGAAAGTAAATTCTGTTTTCTGCTAAATTTTTGTTAAAAATTATATAAGGGCCCAAGTGTATTATGGTGATTATGCACCTACTATACTATCGATTTTCTATGCATACTTGAGCTGGTTTCTCCATTAGGCGAGACATTTTTTATTCCTTGTTTCGCGTACTTTTTTGAAAGATCACCGGAGGAGGGTGGAATAAAAATTAAAGTTTGTTTTATTATTTAGCAAATAGTTTTGCTAAAAACATCCAGATGGAGCAGAAAATATTTTACTGGTGAATGTCCATGCCATACACCTTCATAATTTTAAATCACTGAGGGCAGTATTAGTATCTCTAAATTCAACTTCATCTGTTTTAACTGATTTGTGTAGGAATATATACTAGGATACACCAAAAAAAAATGTTAAGGGGGTGGGGAAAATTTTTCATGAGAGGTCAAAGGTCATTTATACTGTGGCCTAAAATATTAAGACATGTATCATGTATCGCAGGAACACTATCGTTGATCTTGTGTCAAAATGCACAGAATTATCAAATAAATGACCTTGAAAAATGAGGTCAAAATGTCAAAAATTGTTGTTTTACTCACTAAAAATGGCTTATCATGTTTCAAAAGAAATGATCATTTCAACTGACAAATGTAGAAATACATACTAGAGTACAGGAAAACAAATTTGGAATGGAGCAGAAGATGGGTGGGGAACGGTGGGAAAATTACTTTTTTGGGGTTAAAGGTGACTGACCCAACCTAAAATACAAAAGTATGGGAGTAATAGGCCTGTCAAGCCAAAATTGGTCCACCAGTTCGATTTTAGCCGCTAAAATCAGCCCCCTCTGGGATAAAATTACAGTACTGTATTGCCTACACCAAGCCAAATCTGTCTCAGCAATCGCTTTGACACCACCCTCCCATACCCACCCCGGGCCTTCGGTTCTCAGATAATGCTGCATGCTATAGTTACACCCTTAAATACTTCGACCCCCCCCCCCCCCCCCCCCCCCCCCCCCCTCACCCCCCCCCCCACCACCCCCCCATAAATTATATCCTAGAGCCGGCCCTGGCTGTATACTCAATTGCACACACAATGAATGAAAAAAATATTATATAATATAAGAGATGAGATATTTACTAAATATAATTATAATTACTAAATAAATGCTGTACTGGTTTTGGCTTTAAATGTGGACTACATTTGGAGAGTAATTTTAAAGCCAAAATCCTTTTGGCCCTCCACCAAATTTTTCTTGACAGACCTACAGTACAAAAATCTAGAAAAATATGTAAAAGAACCCTCATATTCTCCACCTCAAAAAATGAGGT
The DNA here is from genome assembly GCF_011630105.1 of Anneissia japonica. Classification (NCBI taxonomy): domain Eukaryota; kingdom Metazoa; phylum Echinodermata; class Crinoidea; order Comatulida; family Comatulidae; genus Anneissia; species Anneissia japonica. Next base: position 949,440 of record NW_022706987.1, read on the forward strand.
CAAAATGTTCAAAATTGTTATCACTAAAATGGCATATATTATTTTTGTTAAACTCATCTTTTCAAAGTATAGATAAGAGTATTGATTAGAAATATACAGTTAAACCTTACGTATGGTATGGGACCGGAGGGCGTACGTAAATCGGGGGATTCGTAAAATAGAGGTTGGGTTAAATTTGTGGTAACCTTTGACCTAATATGTACATAACACTCATTAAACATATGTATGAACGAACAATTTTACCTAGGCTAGACCTAGCCTCTAGGCCTACGAATAAAAAGATTTGTTTAGTATTTTTCACTTTACGATGTCATAATAAAGTGTTCAAATAAAACCATGTGTCTAGTGTATTAATTCATCACTTTATATTTAATTAACTAAAGAACATGAAAATATTGTAAGATTACCTATACGACAAAGGTACATGTATAACTTGGGAATTCCCCTTCATACCTATTCTAAACAACAGAGCTGTAGTGTTGTCTGGGCCTGTTGAGACAAACTAAAACCATGTGCGCTGCACTGGGCGAGTCAACCAATTAGCGTTCGTGTACGTGAGACAGCAACCATGTGCAATGCACTGGGTGAGCCAACCAATTAGCGTTCGTGTACAAAACTATGTCTACCCAGCTTCGTGTAAAAAAATTCGACCAGACGAGATTTTCCATGGTTTGCCACACGAAGCTAAGCAGGAAAGCAATTATTTTGAGCACCATCGGTAGTTGTTCATCTCACTCAGTTCACATGGTTTTTAGATTACAACAACCCGGTATTAGGCTCAATCAACGTTGCTATTTAATGAAAATACGTTGCATTATGGTCTTTTTACTTATGGTTGCTCTGAAAAGGGCTGTTTGTTTTGAATATTTTTTTTTTTTTTTTTGATGACGTCATCGTCGATACGAGGCGTACGTAAAACCAAGGGTTTGTATAACTGGGGTACGTAAAAACGAGGTTCTAATATAAATCACAGCTTTTAAACTTGTATCGATAAAACAATTAATACAGCTATACTATCAGTCATTACTATAAGAAAAACTGGAAAACTGGAAATTCTAATTTGAATTGCTTAATTTGTATATTTAAGCAAGTTTTAGCATCAAATTAAAAATTTGAATGAGAAAAAAAAAGAAGAATCCCCTCAATTTTTGGAAAGTTACAGGGACATAGCTAGGATTTTCAAAGGGAGGAGCCGTCTTGCGAGGTACGAATTCAAAAGAGAGGTGGCCCAGGGAGAGATTTTTACAGATACAGGGTCACCCCACTTTAGGGTAAAGCCATATAAAAATAATCGAAAAATGTTATTTTTTGCATTATCGTTCATTAACAGACGTTTTTGAGGATTTCTATTAGAGCATAGGTCACAAACTTATGATATACAGTAGTAGAAAAATAAGTATATTATTCAAAACATTACAACAATAAATACCAAAGTGTCGAACTGCAGGCAACTCCACAATGTCCCCACGGGGAACAGTACTTGTTCAATAGTATATCATGAGGCCGCACCGCATTCAATGCAAGTTCAACGGCATGATCTCTTTGACGCCGCCTGTACGTGACATCGCAATTTTCAGTGAAGTGTCTGTTAATTGTTTTTTTTATGAACGGTGATTGATTAAACAACATTTAATTATTGAATTTACAAGAATATCGCCTGGGTATAAAAAAAAAAAAATGGTAAAGGCTAAACCATTGCCTACCGTGTGAAAGTTTTACTGACAACTCACGGTAATTAATCGTTAAAGAAGAAATTATACCACGATTGAAAATTGACGGTTCTAAACAGCCCTGTAATATTTATCCATGTTGTGTTATCTTCAAGCAATGCTCAAGTTTTCCTTAAAAGGTAGCTGTATTTTTTGTATTGAACGAATTTCATGTAGGGGCCTACTTTTCTCTGTTCTATGTTTTTGGCATGCCACCCACAAGCTTTTGTTTTTTTAGTTTTTGCCCTCTTCATTTTTTAAATTGTCTTTTAAATAACCTTATGTGCTATATACTATCAAAGAAGAAAATACTGTAAACGTATATACTTTAATTGAATTTAATTGAACGAAGACACCGCAGTACGATGATCAGTTATATACTTTGAAAGTAAGCGTATTTTGTTTTTAATATGACGAGCTACAGTAGTTTCTTTATCTAAATTTTAACCCCGTAGTCAACCAAATATACACGTCTGATTCGGAGGCTATGGCATTAAACTCTAGGGAGAACCTGTAGGTCTAGAAAGTACTGTACCGCCTAGAAAATTGAGTAACCAGCTGCGAACAAATAAGAAACATACTGTAGGCACAGGATAGACCTGATTTTTAGGCATGTACAGTAACATCGACTAGGTCGATGTACCCTCAAGGTTTACTACAGTATCTCTATTTTGGAGATAGTTGTAATATTAAAGCATCTTTAGCAGTCCTGATTTTAGCTTATGATCGCGAAATACGATAATTAACAAGCTAAGTTGGGTCAGTTCACTCTACTAAAATGAAAATTATCGTTGGATTTTGGTAAAAATAATAGTTATGAATTAAGGACGAGGGAAGTGAGAAAAGAAAATGATATTAAACCCCAGTGACTCGTTGCTCTGCACATTGCATCCATCAATACCCATATTGTTCATTGGATCGTGGCCCTATTTTCTCTCCTAAAAACATATAGGAGAGTGACTTTTGAGGAGAGCAACCGTTCCTACGAATTACTGTACATAAGCCTACGTGATGGACTGCATTCGGAATACAGCATTATTCCTATAATTTTAAAAACTATTTTTACACAACTAATGATTACCACTTCAAAGTATTATAATTATAAACAGCAGCAGCAACAATAACAACAGCAACGACAACAAACAACATAAACAACAACAATAATAACTTCTCATTATTATTATTATTATTATTATTATTAACCAAGATGGGAGGCCTTTTTACGGGAAGGGAACTGGTGTGTTCCAGTTTTTATCCACATTAACACATAGTGTACGCATCTTTGTATTATAACAGACTCATACGCCGTACGTATTAGTTTTGATGAATTGTTTCCATTTCTTCATATTTAAAGTATACATATATTGTTTGCATTAATAGATTAAATATTTAGATTTGCTCTTTTTTTGTTTCCTGTATTGTTTTTATGCAATAAAGTGATTTTATATATATACCATGTCAAATGTTAAAATTGGTTCCTTATTCTGGGCTGAGGATGTGGTATTGATAGGGGATGATGAACAGGATCTAAATAAATTGTTGGAGGCAGTAAATGATTTTTCGAGAATGTGGGAACTATCTTTTAATCACGAATAATCCAATATATTAATAACCGGACAAAAACAAATTCTCAAAAGAAATGGAAATTAGGCGACGACTACATAAAAGAACAAGAACAATACAAATATCCTGGTATATACATATCCTGTACCCTATCAGATAAATACCACATTGATGAAGTCATCAGAAAAGGGAACCGATCTATAGCATATATTAAATCATTAATTAATAATCAAGACTCATGGGGATTTATTATGGAAATGCATAGGACTTCCAACCATTAATTACGCAAGTGCTATGGCTTTGTAATGGTAAATCCACATTAGATCAGATAGACAACCTTCAAATCGTATGGCAAAGACTATTCTGAAATCTCTACGATATGTTGCCAAAGAGGCACTTTATAGGGAATTAGTAAGGAAAAATCAATATTATCGCAACAAAATACTATTAAGGCTGAGTATTTTAATCGCCTAAAAAACATGAATGATGAAAGACGGCCAAGACCACTTTTTAAGGCAACCTTTAATATAGAAGAATGGCGTTGGTTTTCCTATTTAAAAACCATCCTACCGAAAAAACGATTTGTAGGCTTTTTATAATAAAGAACCAGGTAATGGTTGGTTCAAACATTTTAAAATTAATAACAAATGTAACGAAGAGAACGATTGGCTTATTAGAGCTCAAGAAAAATCTATGGTACATTATGAATACATAATGTATAAAGGAGCCCCTAAATTTGAACCGTACCTATTAGATAAACTCAATTTCCAGGGTATAAACTTAAAATTTAAATTCAGATCTAAGAATTTTCTTGAACTGGAAGCCAGGAAAGAATCTTGGTCCATCAGTAATATTGGTTTTTTTTAGATTATGTAACGAAAATACAGTAAGAAAGAAACTGTAGATCACTTTATATTTGATTGTAAAATACTAGAAGATATTATGAATCAGTTGTACAATAATGACTTACAAATACATAGGATATACTGTACTGTGGAAGATTGAGTTATTTTTCTATAGTGCATAATTTTGTATATTTTGTGTTCAGTATGTAAGATTTAGTTAAGATGTTTTTGTATTTGGATGCACCACTCGAAAATGAGTGAGTGCCACTGATTTTAAAGTGATTCCCAATAAAACTGTAAACAAAAAAGTATCTAAATTAGTTTGTTTTTCTCTACCCTGATTCCTCTTCATCACAATGTTCTTCTGCAAGAACTCCTTTTGAACAATGTCCACACACACACCCCACAAGTAGAAACACATGATATGCAATGTGGTCTCCCATCCCCTTATTGATATTACATACATGTTTCATCCGTGCGAACACCCCTCCTCCCCCCCCCCCAATTCCAGGAAGTCTATCTGGCATTATAGTACATAGTAGTCAGTTTTAAGCTGTAATTTATTTCTAATCAATTTATTTATATGCTATATATATATATATACAATACATACATATATATATATATATACATATACATATATATATACATATATAT
>NW_022706987.1:954328-968272 GCF_011630105.1 Anneissia japonica
ATATATATATATATATATATATATATTAATAGTATCCGATGTAGTTGGTTCCACATATGTTGGATTTTAATAACTCCCATTCCACTAGCATTAAATGATCAATAGTAAACAGCCAAGCTCTGCATAAAACGCATGTTCCACTGATATTGAATATAACAAACATATGTGGCACAGACAAGCCAAACCAGTCACTCGTCGCAAATCGTGTTCCAGAGAAAATGGCCAAAACATGCTGGAATGTCAAATTTTTAAAAATCTATTTTATTGCACTAAACTAATCTTTACATATCTATACATCATTCTATGCTGTTATTTTCCCAATTTTCAATGTTAAAACAACACTTTTTAAGGATTTTATGATAGTTTATGCATGAGAAATGCCTAAAATCATAAACTTTGAAGGCTGATTTCTCATATATTGTTCTTTAAACAGCTGTGTGGTTAAACGCTTGTAACTTCATAAGGATATGTCCGATTTGAATGATTTTTTTACCATTTTATAGCTATTATTTTACTCTCTAACACTGTATTAATAACTCAAAATCAATTTTTGCGACGAGTGACTGGTTTGGCTTGTCTTTGCCACATATTAGAGTAACACACTTTTTTACAAACTGGGCCAAAGCAACTATCCGCTACCATTTATCAAACATAACATTGAGAAAGCATCATCTAAATCCCGACATGATCTTCTTCAATAAAAACCTAAAACTAAAACCACACACATCCCTCTATACTTCTGTACTATAACCCCCCCCCCCTCATTTATCAGCTGTCCGAATCTATTAAAGCGGACTTTCAGGTAGTGAAAACTCAATTTTCCAACCACAAACCCTTTGAAAATCCCCCATTTTAGCCAAACGTCAGCCTCCTAAACTTTAAACATATCCTGACTTCCTCCCATCTGGTAACCTCCCTTATCTGGTAACCGTCCTTGTACAGTGACAACCCACGATGTAAGATCTGTGATATCCTCAATACGATCAAATCTATCAAGTTCCCCCATTCCAACATAACCATCAACCCACCACCTCTCACATGCAATGCCACCAATGTTATATACACAATCGTATGTTCCACATGTGATCGTGGTTGCTATGTCGGGGAGACAGGGAGCAAATTTAGACTTAGGTGCAACAATCATAAAAAACTAATTTAATCATCCTAAACACTCTGTTAATGATATGAAATGCGTTTCAATTGCTTTAGGATTCAGGTCTTTAACTGATAGACATTGTGCTGAACTTCAGTGGATTCTTATAAACTTAGCACACACAAAAATTGGTATTAACAAAGACCTACTGTAGGTTTCATAAGTGGTTATTCTTTCATTATAATGAAATATATTTGGCCTTCCTTTTAATATCACTATACTAATAATGATAATAATAATATAGGGGTTTCCCTTAAGGTTTTTTTAAACTAGCCAAATGGACCAGTAAATTAATATTTTTACTGGTCCTCAATCCCTTTCACTAGCCACTATCTTGCCAACTTCGAAAGGCCCAAATACCATATTTTTGACAAGCTAATCATGCTGCCCCTCACCGATGAAGTAACACTGACAGATACTGTACAGAAAAATCGTTCTGTTGTCTCTGTATTAGATTATGCCGCGAAATATAAATACAGGAATCTATTTGTATGTACAGTGCATTCTCACAATACGATGTTCGGTTTTCCGGAAAGATCGGTTTGTGGAACATTTCTATCGAATCCTTTCCGAATAAGGCAGGCTAGTTAGGGCATAGCCTAGACGCTAAACATAGGCTTAGCATAGCCCAGTGAATTCGGTATGACTACCCTACGAAAAGTTAACATTTAACATATAATACATACAGTACCTGTTGTTTAGCTGTAGTGCACAGCAAATTTTATTACTGTACCAATAAAAAGAATGCTTTTATATTGTTTTATTGTTTTTACGTGCATTTTCGGTCTGACATTTTTTCAAAGACAACACATTCTTCGTGGTCGCGATGCGACTTGTTGTATCAGGTCGCACCTCCTAAACTCTGCCTGCTAATTGGTTAATTTTTTTCGTGGGGTCATGTGGCTGGGCAAAAATCCCATGTGCTTGGCTGTGGTGACATCAGATCGCCCAAAGTTTCATAGTGCATGAGAGCTTGCTGACAGGAAGAAGCTTAGTGTAAACCGATAAATTTTTAATTAAACATATTTATTAAAATGAATTAAGAAACCCCCCATGGATTTGTTTTAGAGTCAAATCTAAAAATAAATCTAACAAATTTAAATTTCATTCTCTGCAAATTCCCTCCGTAATTAGCAATGTTTTTGGGGAATGTGAGTGTAATTTAAATGTAGACTGATATATGAATCTAATGACATACCAAATCCGAATTGAACGTCTACTAAAAAAGAGCCGTCGTAGAAACAATTGCTTTGAGTTCCTTTTTCATTTCAGATTGATTACATTTGATTTTTAAGTATTCATAAAGGCGATAATGCACTTTATTAAAACAATGGAAGGCGTAACTTTCACTAACATTCACTAATATCTAACATTTTATTGGTGTGTCTTTCTAATCTCCATGGCAATGCTATTGGGACTGTGCGAACGGTTTATTCACAGGGTGTGATTATTGCATTATTTCGTCTGAAAATCGTTGCGTTGTTTATTAACTTTTCGTCCCACGTTGCATTGTGGGATGGATACATGACATGGATGTTTTAACTTCACAGTGCTCACACAGATGAAAATCAACTTCTCCTTGTCGCTATAACATGCGGAGAAGGTGATTTCCCTCTGTTCGTCTAGCCATGGATTCCTCCATGGTCTAGCTAGTGCGTGATGTTCATCGGTTCGCATTGAATGACTGAGCCCAAGGCTGTTCGTAGTGGACATTAACATGACATTAAATAGAAAATTTATCCCTCCTTCAGATTCCACTTATTTCTGACCGTTATAAATACCTCCTTCTTTCTTTTGTATTGTCTTGCTTCCATAGAAAATATGATATTGAACCAAATCTTCTTCCTGTTGTTAATAACCGTCATCTGTCTGATTTTAGATTTAAGATCCAATTTGCTAGAACCAATTGTTATAAATTTACTGTTTTTAATTATTTTCCTTATTTATGGAATGACCTACCTCCAAATATTAGGGAATGTGCAATTAATTCCACAAAATTTAAATATGTACTTAAGCAATATTTTTTAAATTAAATCATATTAAATTAATTAAATTATATTTTTACCTTAATGGATTTGTAATTCTCTTTGTAATATTTTTATTAATTTTTTATATTGTACATATATGAATTGTGAATTGTGAATTTTTCAGATTTTAATGTTTGCCTTTTTAATGTTTTGGAGAGCCTTTAGATAGTGATTAAGTTCGCTTTTAGGTAATCCTCAGGCTTTTTGTTTTTGTCATTTGTTTCTCTTATCTATTGTACTGTAATTTCTTGCCTGGAAATAAATAAAATAAAATAAAATAGCGATCTTGTTGACATTATCTGTGTGAAATATTTTGTAAAGACATCATTATAAGAGGTGAATGAGTAAAGCTTTAGGTATTCGTCAGACTTTCATTGACATTTTAACTGGTCATGCGGACTTGTTATTGGGATAATTAACAGGTCCGCCATGCATTTTACTAGCCATTTGCCGGCGGACCGGCGTTATTTTGAACACTGAATAATAATAATAATAATAATAATAATAATAATAATAATAATAATAATAATTATAACAGTTAGTAATAATTATAATAGAATAATAATAATTATTATATTTTCACTTTATATTAGCATTATATAATAATATCGATCATTATAGTCTCTTCGTCTATATAGACACACTGTCTCTATTCAATTGCTGTGTGCCTTTTGATTCTTACATTGCCAACATCTTTGTTTATTCCACTCTATTGTTTATCATAGGCTTCTTTACCGCCAGCGCTTTCAAATTTCGCTGACAGTTTATTAGTTAATTACTTCTCAGTTACTAATTGCATGCCTATTATCTTAGGATTTATCTTGCTTAACTTTTAACAGTTTTTATTTGAATTGCTCTGCATTTTTCAGTCTTACGTGTAACGCTGAGGAAGGACACAGGCATGTCCAAAATATTCGTTTTGAATAAATTTTGTCTCTATAAGACACGTAGTTCCCCGGGTACAATCCCACCCCCCATGAACACGAAATTGGTCTGATTTTGAGGGGGTGGGATTATACCCGGGGATTCCCGTGTGCATGAACAGAAGGAAAATGACTATCGTTTTTCAAAGTGGCAGAAAACAACTGCAACAACTGCCCTATGATTAATGGGCTATCCAAAAATATATTCCGTTGAAGAAATCAGAGTTTACTCGAACATCAAAGGGAAGGGAATACCCTAATTAGTAGGCCTAAGCGCTTAGCTAGCAAGGCCACATCTTGGTCTTACATTGAGCTAGGTCAGCCTTTGCCTAAACTTTTTGACGTCGTAGGTTATTTTTTGCCTAGCAACAACCAATCCAACCAATCACCCATCGCATGTGAAGACCACCCACTTGTAATGCATGTAACAAGTTATTTTTGGCATAGTATATCTGTGTTCTTGCTGTGGATTAATGATCCGATCAGCCCACTGGCCGGGTCTCTTTAGGGACGGACCGCGGTGTTGTCTATTTTCAGCCGCAGTTGTGGAGTACGCGAGTCTTCACGCTGTGGATTAACAATCCGACCAGCCTACTGGGCGTCTCTTTAGGGACGGACCACGGTGTTGCCTTAGCTGCAGTTAGCGAGCTTGTTCATTTTAGCGAAGTACTGTAAACAACAACAATTTACAAGAATGGGCTTTGTTTTCAACTTTCTAATCTAGTCTAATCAATTGGAAGCATTTCAGGTCTGCCGAATTTGGAGCCAAATCCTTATTTTGTGAGCATTTGTTAAATTTTCCGACCTAGACCTACTCACCTAAGTCAGGGGCTGGATATACTCGAGGTGGGACTATACCCGAGGAACTACGGTATATCTATAAATTTTTTTGTATTATTCTGTGCATTTTTACACCAAAATCAACAAAATACCATAGAGTGTTCCCAAGTGTTTTAGGTTGGGCCAATGACCTTTAACACCAAAAAACTACTTTCCCACCCCTCCCCCGAACCTTTTTTGGTGTATCCTAGATGTATTCCTACATATACTGTAAGTCAGTTGAAATCGCCTTTACTTTAATTTTTGAAATGATATGCCATTTTAGTGAGTAAAACAACCATTTTTGACAATTTGACCTTTGACCTCATTTTGCAAGATCATGCATTCAATGTTAACAGGGTTGTAGCTGAAAAAAAAATTAAGGGTGTGTGATAAAACATTTTGAGGGTGGGTGTGTGATAACATTGGTAAACTCTAAATAATAAGAGCGGATTTTAAGGATGGAAAAGTAAGTAATTAAGGGTGGGTGGAGGTCCATGAAATTAGCTTGAGACTGGGTGGCCCAGCCCACCATATATACTGTACACCCCTGTATAATTATCTGCATTTTGACACCAAGATCAACCATATTCCATAAAGTGTTCCTAGACAGATACATGTATTAGTATCAAGCGCCCTGAGCATCTTACATTAGATAGATATGTGCGCTATATAAAACTACACTATTATTATTATTATTTTAGGCCAGGGTCAATGACCTTTGACCCTCATAAAATATGACAGGCAACAAACTAGACATAAAAACTACTGTCACTCAAGCCACAATAGAACATAATTCAAAAATAGGTGTTTATTTGTTTTAAAATAACCGCAAAATATACTTAAAATGTACTTAAAATAAGAATAAGTATATAAACTCACCAAAGGTGTTTGTTATCATTGGAAAGCTCTTCCAATACTGAATAATGTTTTGCACACACATCAGAAACGGTGTAGTTTTCATATTGTCCTGTAAAATCCAATTATGAGTCATTCCATGCCAACTCAACCAGGGCTCCACAATGACCTTCTTGGATTTTGCTGAAATTAAAGGACGATGGTCATTTTATTCAGTTGGCCTTATCATGTTTCGAGCAACATAATTTATGTTATCGAAGTGACACTTGATTAAATATAATCAATGAATTTTGTTAATTAAACATTGTTACATTGATATTTTCAAGCCCTATTAGATTACCCGAAGAAAAAGGGATCTAGAAGTCGTAGGCTTACAATTATTATGGCGAAAGTAAATTTTTTGTCCATTTATAAATTTTAAATAGTATAATAGAGCCTATTATTAAATGTTGGAATGGTACCTTATAGATTTATAACCATGGTACAGAGCAGCTAGCTCAGTTGCCTGCCTCTGTGCATGCTCTGTGTAAGCTGAAACGTGGGGATCTCAGACTAGGTCTCAGATTCAAATCAAATCAAATTATTCTTTATTGCAACACTCAAAATGGGTTGAATTTTCCAAAAGTAAAGGGTTGAAGCAGAAAAATCTAAACAATCAACATTTTAAAATTGTTCAACAAAAAGGACCCACATCACAAAAACAGCTAAAGGAAACAGGTTGAAAGGACAAAGATGCAACCAATATTAAAATTATTATTATTATATCATATTATTATTATTATTATTATTGTTGGCTCTTCCCAGCAGTACTGGGAAAAGCCATTGTTTTTGTTCTGATTTTTTTTTTCCTTGCATATTTTATTATCTTTTTGCACTGTTTTTTTCTGGTCGTCACTTTGGTCACTTCCCATGCTTAGAATTTTTCTGGGCTTTGCCGAAGCATACAATAGGCCATATACAGTATCAAGGATATCAATCAGTGCCAAGCGCTATGCTCTGCAAGATAGCATCTCGAGCCCGCGCCATGTTGGATTTAGGCCCGAGATTTCGCATATCGTGGAAATAATTCTATTCTATTCTGGTTTATTATTAAAAAAATAACAAAAATTGACATTGCAGTATTGAACTGAATTGCGTCAATCTAACAAAATCAAGCAAAGATAAACAACATTTCACAAAACAAAGCAAAACACAGTTACATGCAAAAGGTATTCAATATAGAAATTTAAAAAAGATAAAAATTGCAAAAATCACAAAAAAAAATAACTACGATCAAAAAGTTTGTTTCACCTCAATACAGGGATTTCAAAAGTTGCCGGCGCGACAAAATCCGCCATGTACATCGCACATGTGCGTCCCCTAGGAGTAGTAGTACTGTAATTACTACTGGTAATGGTATTTGTTAAAGCTTTAAAGAAAAATCATTAATTTTTTTCCAGATGATGATTTTAGCGATCATGATGATCATGTAGCTGAAGATGATGTCCAGCCACATGTTGAAGACCTATAGGCTGAGGGCCATTTTAAAAAAGGTATTAAATATAGGTAGAATTGTTAATTACTGATACTTATGTAGGATTGTTCTTTTCAATTATTAAATTATATAAGCTTATACATATTGCAATGATTTGATTATTATAATATACAAATAATAATAATTATAAAAATATAATAATTAAATACATTATATAATAAGTTTTTCACTGGATTATTAATACAGACCTAGCCAGATTTGTCCAAAAATGCTTAGTGATGCTTTTATTTTGATTTGTTTTATATTGTTATTTTTCAGATTCCAGCTCATGATGAGTTTGTAGCTGATTATATCCAGGAGTAACCACACAAATGCAACAAGTACCTGTACCTTTATATACAGTACTTCTATTTATTATTTTCCACAGTATGTGAAACAGAGGGTACTCCAGGCCCGGCCTGTTACTACAATACCTACCTTGCAGAGACAAAATGTTTTACTGTACTTCAGTAATGTCATGATATCAGTCATTTTGGATTTTTTAAAAATAATAAATTCACTTAATTACAAATTATTACTTTTATATTAGTATACTATGGTACAACTCAACATTATGTCCAGCTGAATAAAACCAAAAAATCAAACAAAAAACAACATTAATTTGTTTAATAAAATATATCTTCGATGATAAATCGTGCACTTGCTACTTTTCAGATTCAGCCTCCTACTTCCAAAACTTTTGAAATCCCTGCTTAATACCCATAATGCTTTGCAAGCAGAATTGTGATATAGACGAATTGGAGCCCTATTAAAATATACTTATCATAAAAATATTTATTTAAATCATTGTTTCATATTAAGCCATACCTTTACACTTGTGATGTTTGTTCCATATAGGAACAAAGGATGTTACATAAATTTAAAGTTAAATCATCTATCGTGGATTTTAAGATCCAACAGATTTTTAAACTTAACTATAGAAGATGATCCCAATGGTCCGTAGTTATTGGCAACATGGGTCATAATATGCTTGAGTTCTGATAATTTTTTGTGATAACTTCTCTAGTTTAGAAATATATTATATAAAATACAGGCATATTTTCTAAATAATTTGAGACTAATGTCAAGTCTCTTGACCAGCAGTCATGGAGTTACCCAAAAAAAATTGAATACCAAGACGCGATTCAAACTCACAACCTTAGTTCTTTAGAACACATCCTTAACCGACCGCGCCATCCATGGGCTATTAGTGGTAATGGCAGTAATGTACAGTCCTTGCTGAAACCCCTGTTTTGTTTTGTACAGTAGGTGATGGGGAATCCTGGGGTCCAACTTAAAAAAAGGGTGATCGTTTGTTGGAAATCACCTAATTCTCCTGCACGTCAGCAGTTTCAGGATAGGAGAACCCTATATTTTCATCCCTAACTGGCATAATTAGGCCTAGGACATCAATTTTATATAGGCCTCTACAGGGACGGGATATGTGACAAAGAAATTTTTTCAGAAATTAATCCCCCTTAATAAAATAAAAAGAAACATGAATTTGAATAATTTGAACAATATACTACTGTAGGTTTCTACAGACATTAGTGTCAGAGATATACAATATGCAAATTCTGTGAATATAGGGTCATTGATCAGTTTTAGCATGTTGGTTAATTGTGGAGAAAATGTTAGAGCAAATAAAAATGTGTGTTCTGAATAATTTTAAAAAGGAAGCAACTCTCTGCGACCAGTTGTTGCTAATTTGAATATGAACAGTTCATGTGACCATGGTGTGATTAGAGATTTTCATACCTTCTATTAATATAATGCAAAGAAACATGCATTTGAATAATTTGAGACATAAAGTAAGTTTCTATTAGTCACAGAGATGCAAATTCAGTGAATATATGGTCAAAGGTCTATTGTAGTATTTCTGTTCATCTTTGAGGCAAATGTTCTATTAGAGCAAATAGAAACATGCATATTTTCAATAATTTGAAAGAGAAAACAACTTTTTGCGACCAGCGGTTGCCAAGATATGAAACCCATATTTTCAAAGTAATTTGCATATTTTAGATAATTTGCATACAGTATGTTCCTGAGGTGTAACCAATTTCTGGAATTTCATCCCCTCATATGCATTAGATTAAAAGAGAAAAACCTTTGCAATTTGTTTGACTTCAAATGCTAGATTGCCTAGCCTACATAATACTATAAGGTCACAGTGTCTCACAAGGAAGGGGTGGGGGATTTCTTGTTCTGTGTATTTTGATAAGATTTCAATCTATCCGGACAGCCTACAACCTGATTTCTAAGTTGGTAAAATCTAACATTATTCTGTCTATCCAATAGAAAGTTCAATCTTAAAAAAAATATATAGGTTCATTAACATTGCACTTGAATAGAATAAAAAAAATATTGGGAACATACAAAAATGTTGTAGTTTTAATTAAATATTTCATATCTTAAAGCCCCATTCCCCGTAGAATTTCAGTTGTTAAGAAAAATCTAATTTTTGTATTTAATGTTATAAAGATTTATAAATATAATTTATGGAATTGCTAGTTTAACTAAATTTTGACATTCCTAAGCATGAAAAAATTTAAAATAAGACTGGAATTTGATTTTTTGTGTTCCACACAAAAAATAAATGCGAATGAATTTTTCATGTTTGATTTTGCGATAGGTCGTGCAAAGAAATATAGTGGTAGGTGCCGAAAACATTAGCCTATCCAACACTGCTAGGCTAGGCCTAGCCTTACCTTGATTTAGGTTCTGTTATCACTATGGGCGTCAATTGGTGGGGACGGGGGACACGGCCCCAGGGGGGACATCATATCGATTGTCCCCCTCACTTTTCACCAATCTTCTATAATTAAAACCCCACTTTGAAAAGCGAATGGAAAGAATAACCATTACGCATGACTACCAAAACCGAGTAAAAACACAATTGTTTATACATTTCCTAACCATCTCAGAAACCACTAGATCGATTTTGTGGGTGCATCAGGGGCTAAATTTATTGTGAAAACAATGTACTGAACTATACTTATTAGGCCAATATTTATACAAACTCAAAAGTGCACAATTTCTACTATAAACGATTTATTCCTTTTGTATATTATTATGACCCGTACGTATATACTAGAGTTTAATATTACCTACATACATAGGATTACTGTTTTCCCTAATTTCAAAAAATTATAGCTCGTCGATTGAATTTTATATAGCCATTATTAAACAATAATTATACAGCCTTTGACACGGATATGTCTATCTATTTCGATTAAGTTATAGGCCTACCAAAAGTTTACAAACTCCAGTTTTACATTGACGCAATCTCGCAATGACGTCATAATAATCAGTGGTGGATTCGTTCAAGTGGGGCCGAGCCGACCCTAAATTTTTTTTAAAATTATTTTTAAAAAATGGAAAAAAAACAAAGGAAAATTATAATTAGAATTTAGGTCTGAGAGTGCCATTTCCGGCAATCTAGAGGTGTCATAATCATAAATTTTCTTTCCTCAAGCCCCAACCAAGGTGGGGCTGAGGTGATCTACTTTCCCAACGTGCAAGTCCCTCCCTGTCCCCCGTCTAATTTGCTTTCCTGGAGCCACCACTGATAATGATAAATTAAGTAAATCACCTTTATGTTTGTCAAATCAAAATGCTAACTAATGTTTTGTGTGCTCCCTATCTCCCTTGTCCTGTTTGATTATAAATTAGACGGTATTATTTCCACTCACAATAATTTAGTCGCAATATTGCTTACACAAAAGTGAAATTCAAAAAGAGGAGAAAAGCAAAAACCTCTTGATTGATTTTAAAAGTACTGTACGCAAAAATTAATGACTGTTTTAAGTTTATCTTATTTGTTTTTCATAGTTCGAATTTTGAATACGTTACAAGCTAATCAGTAGATAATAAATCATTATTTTTATGAATGCTAGTTTGCACGGAATATATAAGCGGGCATAATTATGACTAAAAGGATAATTTTAAAAACTATTTATGATGATTATTTCAGTGGCAGATTCAAAGGGGCCCAGCCAGCCCACCATCCCTATTTTTTTTTTTTTTTCTGAAATACTAAAGGAGAAGAAAATTTAAAATTATATTCAAATTCAGTCTAAGAGTGCCATTTCTGACCAACTAGAGGTGCCATAATCATAAATTTTCTTACCTCAGCCCCAACCATGGTCGGGCTGAGGTGATATAATCTACACTCTCCATCTGTAAAAGTCCTTCTCTGGGCCCAGCTCTATTTCAAATTACTGGATCCGCCACTGGATATTTTGAAAATTTCGTATGGAAATAAATTTTAATTGCATTGCTTAAAATCAATTAAAAGGCTATACGCACCAGAGCTTCCGAGGGCTTCGTCCCATGGTCCCCAACCAATCATACGGCCCAAGGCTTTTTTTTTACATTTCCCCCCCCCCCCCCCCACTTTCAACCACGGATCGACGCCCTTGGTTATCACACATAAAAACAGCCGACACGATATTTTCCGTTGCTAATATTGTCACTTATGAAATATAATATTTCATAGGAATTATTTCAAATTTGTTAAAAAACTGATTCTGACTGAGATTTTGACACTTAAACAAACATATCTTCTCCCTACTCGAACGACCGCATTGTGCGAGATGGGGAAGTACAAAAACTAATCCCATTAGAGAGGGCGCACTTTATTGAATGTATAAAGTATACATAAAAGCTTGAGTATTCCAGCGGATGCGATCTACAACCTCTGAATTTGCCTAGTAACGAAGAATTCGTCGAGAAAAATGGTAATATTCTATGAGAAATAGTCTGTATTTCTCATTTTTTTGTATTCTTTTGCGTAAAACTAAAATTTATGCCAATATTTTTAAATGATTTATAATAATTGGAGTAATCCATATGCATCTTTTCTAGAAAAAAATCTGTTTTTAGTGAAATTTTGCCGGGAGTGATTAAATGAATTATTTTTTGCATTGCAAATTATTGTTATAAAATTATTTATAATTACTTAGTTCAATTAAAATAAAATTTTATAGAATCTATGTCATCATTATACGAAAACATGCCAAAAAACCGTATTAAGGGGACAATTTTACGTTTTTGGTTAGTTATTTCCCCCCTTTTCAGGGGACACCCCTATTATAAGGGACACTTTTTTTGGTCCCAAAGGTGTCCCCTTCAAATAGGAGTTATATATACTGTACTTCTAGTAGAGCGTCAGCCTATAATAGTCCTACATACATAATATTTTTATAAATTAAAGTGTGTGAAATGGTGGGGGAATATTAGTTTCTACCTTCCCGACATACCATAGGTCTAGTGTATACGATCGTGAATGAAGTTACTGTTAGGGGTTAGGCACTGTGCCCGGAGTCCTATCTATGCAAAGTAGAAGAAATACAGAACAATGAACGTCTGCTCTGGCACCGCAACGAGTTGATTTAGTTTCTGTACCACTCCTAAGGATATTTTATCATTATGACCTATTTTCTAGAATAAGATACAGTACAAACGAATGAGTACTTACCAGGGAAGAAATTACGTGCTGCAAACAAACATATTTTTGAAGATACGTTTCTGTTACTAAAATAATCCACTCAAATGTCCATTCAAATCCAGGTGCTGAAAATCTCTTCTTCACGTTAGCCAACCGTCAGCATACAATTTTATGCAAAGCCCGTATTCGACTGGTCGGTTCTTCGTTAAACCACGCCCACCTGACCACCTATCTTTTAACACTGAGCTAGCTTACCCTCTAATTATGAGACCCCTCTAATGAGACCGAAACAACCTTTATGGAGTACTAAGTGACAAAAAAACCTCCAATTCAAGACCACATTTAAATATTCAAAAAACATATTCAAGTTTTTTTAACAATAAATAGGGCCTACTCTTTAAATTTGAAAAATTGAGCTGTAGGCCTATTTTATTTGATACAGTCCTGTTCTGCCATTGCTGCACTATCCCCCGGCTCCGTAGCCAGGGGAGGGGACATTCCCCTGCTAGTCCTATGTAAATACAAACTAAAGGCAAAAATTATTTGTTATAGTAACAAAAACTATTATTGGGGGAAAATATTGGGGAAATTTGGTCAAGATGAACACCTGACATATTATCATCCAAAGATTTGTAAATAAAGTGTCATCTGAGCGTTTCCCTGTTGGTATTCGCATTGATGTGAAAAGAAGTGGATATTAAGCCCCGTAGCCAAAATTAAGGGGAGGGGGAAGGGCCATTCAAATTAAGCACCAACAATAGCGGTACTGAGGTGGGCGTGGCCCTTCTAGTACTTGCTCGCCACTCCCTCCACCCCCAACCCTGATCAACGAGTCTAGCTTCGCGGGGCTTCTCTCCCCAACTTTTTCATGGCCATGAGGAACTCATTGGAGAATTGCTTATTGAAGATTGGGATATAAGGAAAGGCCAGTAACAAAAAAGAAATAACATTTTTCTTTATGTAAATGATGGACACTAGACATAAACCTAACTTTAGTCAAATAAAGTGTAAATTTTATGTTTACTTTACAGTGGGCCTATATATATGCCGTTCATATTTTGTTTCAATGTGTTTTAAACAGCTTCAAGTTGGTCACAAAAATTTAAAGCAAACAACAGTTTTCTTTGAAATAAATAAATGGTTGTCCCATGGAGGCCCTCTTATCTTCGGTCTTCATTCAGAGGTTTCAGGTTCGGTTACCC
>NW_022706987.1:969410-1003644 GCF_011630105.1 Anneissia japonica
AATGCAGCCTCTACGCGGTGGGCGGTCAGCATAGCACCTGTCTCTTATACACATCTAGATGTGTATAAGAGACAGTACTACAAGAGGTGCTGAAATGAGCCGTAGTATCGATCGTAAACAATCAAATTAACAAGACAATAATTAAGTAATTTACCAAAATTGGGAAAGATCGAAGCAATCAAAAATATAATTCAAGGTAAAGCAATAGTAGATCAACAAATTACAAGAAATTAATTAAATAGTAACCTTGGCCGGCGGTGCTTAAATAATTCTAAGCGTAGCATACTCTTTTTCTAAAATTATATAAGTAAATCTAAATTTTGAAAGGATTGAATATAAACTAATATGTTTCACACATTAGGCAAACTACATTCTTTACTTGTTGTATACTATATTAAACATAATAATTACGTCATCTAATAAGTACACTCACCTGAACAATCGGGCCATACGTAGTCTGGATGACAGGTACATCTACAAGTTTCTGAGTCCAATGTCCCACAGTTTTTACATTGCAGGCTACAAACTATAATATTGTATAGCAAGCAATAGCAACATACCAACATTAAATTTATTTTTTATTTATCAATCTAGGCGTATCTAATGAATATTATATCATACATAGGATATCATATCAACGATAGCAAGGAGATTTCACAATTTATACCAAAGCGTTAAAGCCATTCCCGGGAAAGTTTCAGTTGTTAAGAAAAATCTAATTTTTGTATAATGTTATAGATTATATATGTAAGATTTATAAAATAATATAATACGGAATTGCTAATTTAAATGAATTTAGACATTCCTAAGCATGAAAAAAAAAAAAAATTGTGTTCCACGCAAAAAAAAAATAAATGCGGATGAATTTTTGAGTTTAATTTTGCGACAGGTCTGCGAAGAAATATAGTAGGCGCCGAAAACATTAGCCTATCCCAACACTGCTAGGCTAGGCCTAGCCTTACTTCGAGTTAGGTTCGGTTATCACACATAAAAACGGCCGACAT
The DNA here is from genome assembly GCF_011630105.1 of Anneissia japonica. Lineage (NCBI taxonomy): Eukaryota > Metazoa > Echinodermata > Crinoidea > Comatulida > Comatulidae > Anneissia > Anneissia japonica. Next base: position 970,415 of record NW_022706987.1, read on the forward strand.
GATATTTTCCGTTGCTAATATTGTCACTTGTGAAATATAATATTTCATAGGAATTATTTCAAATTTGTTAAAAAACTGATTCTGACCGAGATTTTGACACTTAAACAAACATATCTCCTCCCTACTCGAACGACCGCATTGTGCGAGATGGGGAAGTACAAAAACTAATCCTATTAGAGAGGGCGCACTTTATTGAATGTATAAAGTATACATAAAAGCTTGAGTATTCCAGCGGATGCGATCTACAACCTCTGAATTTGCCTAGTAACGAAGAATTCGTCGAGAAAAATGGTAATATTCTATGAGAAATAGTCTGTATTTCTCATTTTTTTGTATTCTTTTGCGTAAAACTAAAATTTATGCCAATATTTTTAAATGATTTATAATAATTGGAGTAATCCATATGCATCTTTTCTAGAAAAAAATCTGTTTTTAGTGAAATTTTGCCGGGAGTGATTAAATGAATTATTTTTTGCATTGCAAATTATTGTTATAAAATTATTTATAATTACTTAGTTCAATTAAAATAAAATTTTATAGAATCTATGTCATCATTATACGAAAACATGCCAAAAAACCGTATTAAGGGGACAATTTTACGTTTTTGGTTAGTTATTTCCCCCCTTTTCAGGGGACACCCCTATTATAAGGGACACTTTTTTTGGTCCCAAAGGTGTCCCCTTCAAATAGGAGTTATATATACTGTACTTCTAGTAGAGCGTCAGCCTATAATAGTCCTACATACATAATATTTTTATAAATTAAAGTGTGTGAAATGGTGGGGGAATATTAGTTTCTACCTTCCCGACATACCATAGGTCTAGTGCATACGATAACGTGAATGAAGTTACTGTTAGGGGTTAGGCACTGTGCCCGGAGTCCTATCTATGCAAAGTAGAAGAAATACAGCACAATGAACGTCTGCTCTGGCGCCGCAACGAGTTGATTTAGTTTCTGTACCACTCCCAAGGATATTTTATCATTATGACCTATTTTCTAGAATAAGATACAGTACTAGCGAATGAGTACTTACCAGGGAAGAAATTACGTGCTGCAAACAAACATATTTTTGAAGATACGTTTCTGTTACTAAAATAATCCACTCAAATATCCATTCAAATCCAGGTGCTGAAAATCTCTTCTTCCACGTTTAGCCAACCGTTAGCATACAAGTTTATGCAAAGCCTGTATTCGACGGGTCGGTTCTTCGTTAAACCACGCCCACCTAACCACCTCCAATTATGAGACCCCTCTAATTAGAGACCGAAACAACCTTTATGGAGTACCAAGTGACAAAAAAACCTCCAATTCAAGACCACATTTAACATATTCAAGTTTTTTTTTTTTTAACAATAAATAGGGCCTACTCTTTAAATTTGAAAAATTGAACTGTAGGCCTATTTTATTTGATACAGTCCTGTTTCTGCCATCGCCTGCACTATTCCCCGGCTCCGTAGCCAGGGGAGGGGATATTCCCCTGCTAGTCCTATGTAAATAAAGGCAAAAATTATTTTTTATAGTAACAAAAACTATTATTGGGGGCAAATATTGGGGAAATTTGGTCAAGATGAACACCTGACATATTATCATCCAAAGATTTGTAAATAAAGTGTCATCCTGAGCGTTTCCCTGTTGGTATTCGCATTGATGTGAAAAGAAGTGGATATTAAGCCCCGTAGCCAAAATTAAGGGGAGGGCGAAGGGCCAATTCAAATTCAGCACCAACAGTAGCAGTACTGAGGTGGGCGTGGCCCTTCTAGTACTTGGTCGCCACTCCCCCCACCCCAACTCTGATCAACGAGTCCAGCTACGGGGGGCTTCTCTCCCCAACTTTTTCATGGCCATGAGGAACTCATTGGAAAATTGCTTAATTAAAGATTGGTATAAGGAAAGGCCAGTAACAAAATAGAAAATAACATTTTCTTTATGTAAATGATGGACACTAGACATAAACCTAACTTTAGTCAAATAAAGTGTAAATTTTATGTTTACTTTACAGTGGGCCTATATGCCTTTCATATTTTGTTTCAATGTGTTTTAAACAGCTTCAAGTTGGTCACAAAAATTTAAAGCAAACAAGAGTTTTCTTTCAAATAAATAAATGGTTGTCCCATGGAGGCCCTCTTATCTTCGGTCTTCATTCAGAGGTTTCAGGTTCGGTTACCCTCCAAATGCTGCTTGGAGACCACTTCAAGCCTGGTCTCGAATTAGAGGGCGGACTGTACTCGACAAAACAAAATGGCTGCATAGTTACCGCGATACACGCTGCGTAATCAAGGTTGCTTCGGATTGTACATGGCAGTGTGGGTTTTTTGTAAAAAAAAAAATGTTTTCATCCAGTTTTTGAATTATGTTAGACTACAATTATTTTTTGACTTCATGTGGGTAAATATTATAACTTTTATTTTCTTAAATTTAGTCTAATTATATTAACGCAAATGTTGTTGCTAAACTAATCAATCGACCATGTTCGTTTTGTTCACGTGGATAACTTAACACTGATTATCGCACTCTGGTTACGTTAACCAAGGCAATTACCTTGAATTACCTTGCGTTAACTTTCGTTGTCAACGAAGTCTATTTTACGGACCAGTCGAATGAAATTAATACTCAACGAAAAATCGTAGTCAACGAAATGAACCAGTCGAATAAGCTTAATATTTAGTAATTATGAAGCAGAGGCGGCGGAAGCGGGGGGGGGGCCCCCCCTCCAATTTTTCTACTGGGGGCCTTTCCCCCACCACTTTTGTGACTGTTCCCATGGAGAACCAGTGGGGGTGCGCTATGCCAATGTAATTATTGTTGCTATTTGGTGAGAGACCTTGTTTATTTGCGCCTTATGAATTGACCTAGGGCCTATCATTATTATACAATATAACAAAATCATATTAATATTAAATTGGTGTCGAATATTATATAATGATGATAATTGCTCATTATTATATTATTTAACGTGTTTGTAATAAATTTTAGGCACATCAGCGGTCACGTTTCATAATTCGACATCGAATTAACACATGATTTACGAAATAGGCCTAGGCCCTATCTTTATAAAATTCAGAATAACAGTAAAGTTTTTTTAAAAAAAAAAAAAACAAAGAAGTTAAATGGAAAATAGTTAAAATATTGTTCCTTATCTATTATAGCATTGTATTTACTGGAAATGTGTTGATCCGATTGTTTATACGGACTGAATACTGTAAAGCCCTTTCAAGGGCGCGCGAAAGTCCCGAAAATTGCACGCTTTTAATACATAAATACATTTTCCAAAATTAGAAGAACCGTCATACAATTCAAGCCTCCTTGTTGGTAGAAAAATGACCATTTTTTATTAGCCTAATTGCTAATCAATAAGATCTTAGATGGTACATTTCTTTGATACAAAAAATATAAAGAACGGCATTGAAATTGCTTAAGTAATTAATAACTACTGATTTATGGCTGTTTATATATGGCGGCCATCCCGGATGTTGGACTTCGTAAGACCTTTTTCTGTTATTTAGCACATCCAATTCTACCAAAATCCGAAAACATTTAGTAGCAATTGTTTTGAGGTTGCATTCCCTTTTTTAGCTATCTACTCGCTAAATATTAAAATTTACTGACAAATTACCATATCATCATATGATCATCACTGTCATCATCACAATTTCAATTTCAGTTTATTTATTCGGGTAGAATATGAGAAAAAGATAAAAGTACAAAGGCCACATATAAAATCGAACACAAAAACTCACCACTGGCCCCGGGGAAACCTGGGTGTAACAAAAAAAAAGCGGCGGTCAATTCGAAAAAGGTTCAAATGTTGTCATGAAGTCTAAGCAGATATGATTTCAGAACATTTTTGAACAGTTCAAATCAATAACCAGGTGTTCCTTGATAGTGTCTAAAAGTTGATTGATAATCGTTGGAATCTATAACAAAGGTAGAATAAGCATCTTCTTTAGCTCCTAAATTAATGAACATCACAGAATTAACCCTCCTTCTGCTAATTATGGGGAGTATGCTGTTATCGATATCAAAAATATTATATAAGCACTTTGCAACGTATACTTTAAACGATTCATTAGTGTACATGGTTTCAGTTGAAAGAGACGATTATCATAGGACAAGTGGTTAGGGTCATCGTGCCTTGTATGTAAAACATGCTCTAGTACATGAACGCTGCACATATTTTCCACTTTGTTAATATGGTTTTGCTGATAAGGGAGCCAAACCTGGCTACCGTATTAAAAAAAAACAAAAAACACTGTGATTCCTAGATCCAACAGTACGTCTTATTGGTCAAATCTCTGGAAATGATGACACCCAAGTATTTACAGATACAGATACAGATTAAATTTATTGTCAATGTAGACGCAAATATACAATGAAATAGTATCGGCTCGATGAACGCAATATAAATAACATGAGTAACAACTATACAGTGAGACAAACATTTAATTTCTGGATACCAACCACGCATTTATAGCTTTGATGGCAGACAGAAAGTATGAAGCTCTTGATCTTGTACGAGATGCGTATGGGGTTTTGTAACGCTGACCAGATGACATGAGGCAACAATGAGAATTACTGGGATGAAAATGGTCACTGATAATAGACGTTGCCTTATTGATGATACGCTGATTATACAGAATGTCTAATGAAGGTTGTTGCATATCGATTGTTCGAGAAGCACGTTTGACAATCCTATTTAAAACGTCTTTATCATCATAATTAGCATATTCATACCAGTATTTAACTATCAACAACTTCCAGAGGGTTGCCATCAATCTGGTACAGGGTGTCATCCCCACCAGTGGTACTGGTGATGCTGAGCACTTTGTATTTATCTGGATTCTGACTCATAACAATTATCCCTACCCCATTGGACAATTAGTGTCAATATCATTTTGAAGAATTTGAACATCCCTAGCTACTTTAATAGCGCTGTAGGCAACGGTGTCATCCGCATATTGGGGTACCTGTAAATTAACATTTATGATCATCATCGTCACCACCACCTCCCATCATTATCCCTATCATGGTCATTATCATGATCATCATCACCATCATCACGATCATCAACACATAATTATCATCATCATCATCATCATCATCATCATCATCATCATCATCATCATCATCATCATCATCATCATCACCACCACCACCATCAACACCGCTATCACCATCGTCATCATCATTATCACCATTAGGCTCATTAAACCATTAATATTATTACTCTATTGAATGGTATAATTTTATATATTATAGGCCTATAATGACCGAAATCGTGAATATAAAATTACATTATTAGTTTTCGGAAAATAAAATACTCAGTAACACACATTGTATTTAAAATATTTGTTTTATTCGAACAAATCACAAACATGCATTTCCATTTTACTAAACTGTCTGGGCAACCTTACCTAAGATGTGTGCCGCAATCATCTTAGTATCGGAAAACACTAAAATGAATGCGTGAACTATGAATAAATAACCAAAGATCTCTTGGGTAAAAGGGCACTGTGAACTGAAACACACACGAATTGAATATCGACACAATTTTTTTTAAAAACTGTATACATTTGAGTTATATAACAATACAAAATATTAATAAAAACGACATAGCCATATGTATGCCAAAAACAATCCATTATGTGTAATAATAATAAAAATCATAAATCAGCCACACATGGCAGTGCCAATGAATACTTTCGGCCATAGACCTCATCACGTTTATCATCAACAACAAGAAACTACGGACAATTAGTAATATATATGACCAGTAATATTTTATTATAGTTCATTATAAAAAAAAATGTCATGCTGAAGGAAATTAAATAAACTTTTTCATGTTCTTTAATAAAATATGACTGGCTAACGGGCAATTTATTTGAAAAAGTAAACGAATTTTTACTGTGCAAACTTCATACCACACACTACGTACCGGTACATTAAAAATGGCGCAAATCTAACTCTTATGCTTTCTTTCATAGGCCTACAATTGAATTTTTTTTTTTGGTTGACAATTGGTAGAACATAATAAAGATAGATAATGATAGTGTTCAAATAATGAATTTATGTTATCATCTTATCAAGCAATAGCCCTTCGATGAAATGTTCCCTATCAGCAGGTATTATATCCGTTATAATATCCGTTATAGCGGTACCAAATTATTTAACAATCTTCCTAACAATATAACATTGTCCCCCACAAGTAAACTATTCTCATAGAAATTTCAAAAATACCTCCTTTCTAATTACAATTAATGTAATACTTAGTCGTGTTTTTTATGATTTATGATTTACATCAATTAATTGTGCTTCCTCTTTATGTTTATATGTCTAGGACTATATTTATTGTTCTTCGTAATTATATATTTATTTATTATCTATAAGATCTTATTATTGCCTAGCCCATCACAAGTTTTAATTGGATTTTGTTTCCAATTAATTTTACTTACAGGGCACATGCCTCTTTCCATTTAATTTATATTTACTAAAATATTATATATAAATACCTTAAATATTTGTTAATAATTATTTTTTAATCGTTATAATAATTGTGAAAGAAATAAATGTTGATTTGATTTTATTTGATTTGTAAAAAGTACTTTCGGAGGTTTTGAACCTTCCAACTCTCTCAAGGTGAGTGCCTGTCCGCGAAACCTTAGAGGCCGGTAGAGTATACTAAATTGAGATTCTTTAATACATTCTCTGAATTGAATATACACCCGAAGGTTGTTGCAGGCCAGATAAAACCTTAAAAAGTCACAATTATTTCTATGAAGGGTCCTTATACATAGCCTACCTTTGTTTGTATGTAGTTTGCATCAACTTAAGCCTACGTAATAAAATATAATATACAAATTATAATTAATATATTATATATACTAAAACCTTCTTGCCACGATATGCACAGGTCTTTTTAAATTATGATTCCTCCTCTCAATAAAAGTAAATCTAATGCCAGAAAGATTAAACAATATTTAATATCGTGCGGTATGCGGAAACAGTCTGATACAGTAATAATATAACGAATTTGCTTGTACATTCATAACATTTTTTTTTTCAAATAATGTGAAAGGGACTTTAGATTACACAATCGTACTCAACAGATTAAAACACACAGACATAATTAATCAAACAGCTTAATTATATGCCATGTTTGTATTTAATGTTTCTAATACGTTACTGTTTCGACTTATAACAACCCTTAGATTAAATCTCACATTATAACTCGCAGCACTGAAATTGCGCGCCTGTTGGTGGTTAATGTCGGACTAACCGAATGACAGCGAATTATTGAATAATATTCATCAAAATATGATTTTTTTTGTAAATCTAACAGTTCATCACGTTGATAATCGAGTTGGAATTCGTGCTGAAATACGGGGTATTAGAGGCTCAATCATACGTTAAGTAATTCAGGAATTCGTGAGATAACGTGGTTGCGTTAAAGCGTCATCTACTGTAGATGACAGTCGGCACGCGTGAAAGCGTCATCAGACTGAACACCATGCCATGAAGACAACATTGCTGTAAGCCTATACAAACGACGCTGCCGCCATCATCCAAACGCCATTGACTTTTCGACAACGACCCATTACAAAACGCTTTACAACTGGCTCTATATTTTTCCTAAGGTCCTATTCAGTGCCTAGTAAAATTACCCCGTCGGGACAGGAATTCCGTCACCACAAATGACACAGGAGCGCCGCGGATGATAGCGATCCGCCGACAGAAAACATATATAAACTATCAAATGCCAAACTAATCGGCAAGCAACTATAATTGTTTAAGCATCACTAAGCAGATGAAAGCAATTAATAAATTTATTTTGAAGACAGAAAGTGCATATCATTATTATCAAACAATAAAGTATTAGTACAGTAGTCTTGCAACTGCTGGCATGATACCATTCCATTATTTTGCTTGTAAAATCCTCTTTATCTTTTAAATTTGGCTAATTCCTGCGCAGTAGTTTTTAATGGATGACGAAAAAGAATAAATTTTAACAACATTATTATTTCGACCATCCAAATGAAGAATAAAGTACCGTATGACAAGAGATAGTGAACGGTGATATGACGTCATGTTAACAGTATACAGTACTGAATGAATTGTGTTCGATTACAGCGAAATCTATGGTAAACATGTAAAGAAGACACCGAAATTTATAATTTATTACTATCAATAAAAAACAAAACAAAACAAAACAAAACCCAGATTCAAGTGTCAATCCACATGTCCACAATTAGTTATGTAATTAAGTTGCGATTGATAAAGAAATGATACGATATGTAGCTCGAATATAATTAATTGTGGTAGGCCTACTATAAATTTACTGGTTTAGACGAACATCGTTAAACGATGATATTTAGCAAACATTAACTGTGTATAATTAGTAGGCCAACACGTATTGGATACCTTCTATCGTATAGGATAAAAACAAAAGTAATAATTAATTTTGTTTGTTAGGAGAAATTGTGAAAATCGTTAACAATTATTGTTAACGATTATCACTATTTCTCCTATTCATATCCAGAAGATTAAAGGAGCATGCAATATATTGGTGCCATTATTCTGCTACATACAGAAAAGAAAGGGTGATTAGGGAACTATATCATTATGTATTTTAAAATTTAATGCATTAGACACATATAATATTTATCAAATTGTAGAAAATACGTTTAGCTTTGGTTCAGCTTTTAAACAATATTGCTGGTTGTAAATTGATAGGCCTATGTTGATAAATATTTCGGCATGTGGGCAATATTTATAACAGGTATTACATGGGGCGGGATATGTTTAAGGTTGTGTATTAATCTGTATCATATACAGCACGCCTATATAGCTGATTATATATACAATTTTGCATTATTTATGCATATGTTTATCATAACAATATAATTGAATACGTATAAGCAAGTATTGTTGTATGTGTCCAGGTATATACTGTACATTAACGATTAACACATTTAATGTATCGTTGGAGTTAATAAATCAACTCAAAGGCATACCACCGTCACACCACCGCCTAAGACATCAGATGGTTAGGCAAAACGGGGCCGGGGTTAGGCACAGACGGGGTTCTTAAGGATGCAGAGGCGAAGACCTGACGGGGCCTGGAGCGAAACACTATGCTCATGAAATTATTATGGAGACATATATGGAGATATATCATGCTCATAAAATTATTATGGGGACATATATGAAGACATAATGTGCTCCCTTCCGACCACTGGTGCTTGCAGGGCTTAACATCACTAAACCACCTAAAATAGGCCTAATATTATCGGTTACAAAGCCACCACAAAAAAGGTCAACTTACAACCATGTCATCACATTACCACTGATCACATCACCACTTCCCATACCAGCACCAAAAACCGCTGTTGACTACTTTTGTACCACAATACCATTCATAGTCATCGCATCATTAACATTATTATATAAATCACATCACCAATTTACATAATTTGTTAATCATCGCATCTCGTATCAACAACACTATCATATCACCAATTTTCCTACGCTTTCATACAGTACATCATCATCACATCTCGCATCCCACTATTCACTTACCGCTTACAACCTCTCCATTAAATACTAGTACACACCAACTCTTACATCTTAGACGGATCACACCACCGCTATTACTTCATCAAATCGATCACACTATCCTCATCATTTTCTCACCAACGGTCGTGTCGCACAATTTACACGAAACCTGGACTTACATACAACACAACATGCCGTTAACAAATCGCGACGATCAGCAATTGGATACCCTTTCACAAAATCTTCCTTCCCATAATATTCACATTTTATGTCTCTTGCATTTAATTTTCAAGTATCGATTTTAATTAATAAAAAATAAGCTGAACATTACATTCTTATATAAAATGAAAAACAACATTATTGGAATCTTATTCATTAACTTAACTAATACTTCATAAAAGGTGTGTTAAGTACTTTTTATATTTTCTGTACAATAATGTAACTATTAGCATCAAGATATTTAATATTATTTACAATTTTAAATCAGTCTCTGTTTATAAAATGGCCATCCCTGAAATACATATCTAAGAGTAACTCCAACTAACGGGAGAACAATCTATACATAAATTGTAATATAAAGTATTTAATTTTGCGCCGAATAAAAGTGGGTTCGGCATTCCAAAACAAAAAGGATACAGAAAACAAAACACGATTTAAACAAAATTGTATGAAAAGACATTTTATTTAAAGAATATTTAATCCATTGTCTGAAGGCGGTGATTACTTCTAACTGGACTGATTTTTTTTATTTTAAAGAAACGATTACGAAAACAAGTTCGGATAGAGATGTTGCATCTGTTGCATCAACCTATTCATTGTTCAGATAGAGCTTTGCTCGAATAAAATAGTGACGGAAATGATAATGGTGGAAGATCAATTGTTCAGGAAACGTACTCCACAAAAAGTATTTGCTGCCCTCTTGAGTGGCGTCAAAGTTATTATACTTTTTTTTTTTATTTCAAAGATGAACATCAATCAAAAGTGCTTGGCTGAGTTCTTCTTCTTCAGAAAGTTTTTCACCAGTTCCACTTTCCTCCAGTAACTTAGCATGTCCGTTCGTGTTATTGTCTATTTGAATGAGTGACGTTTCCTGAAACACATCATCACTATGATGTTCATCATTGCATTCTGTTGCTGAATCTCTCGGAATACCGCCGTTGGAATTAAGATCTGTAATTCTAGCGATATGAATTCCACCATTTGCGTCGTTTGATGATGATTCACTTACAGAGAAAGTTTGTGTTTTGTTATTAGCATATAAAGAACTTCGTTGTCTAGAATCGCTCCTTAGTCTCAGATGCATCAGACGTCGATTTAACTTGGCTCGAACCTGAAAAAATATCCTCATTCAATGTTTAAAATGTCAAGTTTTGATCACTCTAACACACTATGATCTGCGGACAATAACACTTCACAAAATACAAATAAATAAACAATACGAAATAATACGTAATAATTTGTGCAAATACGAGAACAAAAACACAAAACAATCACAGCAACCACGGCAAGCAGAAAGTAAATATGAACCGGGAAAACCAAAATGTGCAGATGAATTGAAAGTTAGAATGCCAATTAAAAAATGAATATAATGAAAATAATTAACATAATAAATGTATATTGTAAATAAATAAAGATGTGTTAGTTTACCAGATGCAATTCACCCAATCAACAAAATTGTTTGCAATTTTATCTAACTAAAGTTAAATACAAAAACTAGATCCTACCACCTGATAGCATTGTTTAGCTTAATGGGGCACCGAAGGAGAGGGATACACTCTTCTGTTGTTTTCAGGGTTTTTCTAAGATCAATTACAGTTTATTGAAGTACCGGAGTTAGAAATCATGTGGCATCCTTATACTCTTAAAATATTGAAGTTTGAAATATTAAATTTTAATTAAGACTCTGGTCTACATGGAATTTATTAACAAAATTACATACCTGTAGAAGACAATTATTGTCTTCTACAGGTATTATTATATTTCTATATTATATTATTATTATTCTACAGGTAAATATTATATTTAAAGCAAAGTTTGTAACTATCAGTTACAAAAAAAAATGAATATATAACGTATATATATCCATTTTTCTTGCACAGTTCTCTAATTATTGCAATATACACATCTAGATGTACCATAGTATGCTGCGTAGCACTGAGCATATTATAGTATAAGAATAATTTATATATATATATAATTATATAATTTGTATTATTAATATATATATATATATATATTAATAAACTAATTATTATATTATATGTTTATCGCCGCTATTTCCGTGAACCGACAAATACGAAGATCGCGATTGAAAAATTACCACTTGTTGATGCCAATTTCTGACCCGAAAATATGGTAGTAAGATTCTTGTATATTAATATACAAGTCTCCCTCCAATTAAAGACCACTTTCGGGACCGGGGTTTTAGTGATCTTTAACAGCTTTGGTCTCTAATTAGAATCTCTCTAAATAAAGACCGGCACTAAAAGTGGACTTCAAGTATCACCATTTAGAGGGAAATCAAGAAACGATATAGTAAAGTTACTGTACGCTGTTATTGATTCTTAACCATTTCCTGGTACGTAGCGTAGTCAATCATCAAGTCCTGAGCTCATTAGTTCTACCCAAATCACCATTACAATATTACTAACAATACTGTCCTGCTAATAATATATAACACTATAATATAATATACACAAAACATCATCTTATATTATGTATTATTTTGATGTACTGTATATCTAGTCATATCATCATCATATATTTTTAAAAACTGCATTAAAATCACTATTTATTGAAGGATTATACATTTTTCGAATTTTCTTCTAAGTGTTTTAGACTGGATTAATGTATGCTGTTGCTGATTCATTATAAACCATTTCTTTGCCACACCACAAGTCTGTGCTCAAATATCCATTTAATTAGAAAAAAATACAAACTTCAACATCCTACTAACTCTATTGGTATTCAATATGGAGCACTGTTCACAAAACATCGGCTTTTGGTGCGTATATTGTTTTGATGTCTGTAATGTGGTTTGTAAAATAAAACTGCACTAACATCGCTATGTATTAAGTAGTTGAAAATTTTCAGTTTTGTCTGCCAAAACCATGGTAGTTGGTGTCTAATAGAATCACTATAAGTAAAGACTGGTACCCAACATGGGTCCCAAGTTGGAAGAATCTACATCTGGGAAATCTGTTAAATGAGTTTTCTTGCACATCTTAAATATATTTTGCTGTGCATGGTGATAACTAATGTGACTGCACTGAATTCTGGGAGACAATTGATAATACAATAGTAAAATATTTCTTGTGGGAGTGCGGAAGGCCTTCCAGCAAATTTCTAGAAGATCCTACTGCGGGACTCTGCTGGAGATTTGGGACTCCTGGGCTCTAAACATGGTCCTTAGATTAATTTAAACACTTCAGAGTAGCCAGATATCAACTTGTATTTCCATTTACTAACATTGACACAAACATTATCATTATTCAATATACACAAAACACTGTACACAAAACAGTACATTGGCTAATATTTTTATGTGTAAGCCATATATATCATTATTTATTATAGAAAGAATTGCATAAATATCACTATCTATTTTATAGTGGTCTTTAATTGGAAGGTAATTTTCAGTTGGGTCTGCCAAAACAAATGTCTTTGGTCTCTAAATAGAGGGATTCTTTAATCGGGGGAATAGCTAATGAAAGATAGGCATTCAACCGGGGCCGCAGAAATATTGTCTTTAATTGGAGGGGTCTTCAATTGGAGGGATCCATTGTAGTTACAACTCACAATGTTTGTATCAATCTATTAATTAATTATTAATTTTAAGATATTAATTAAGATATGTTAAGATACATTAATTAAGATTCTTGTCAGTTGGTGTGAAAATTATTTGCAATCGCAGTTTCTCTATAAAAAAACACGCGGTAGACCTATTCGCGCGATAGAAAACACATTGGCAATGTTTTGGGTTCAATTCTTAGGCCTACATTTACATCCAGCGTTAGGCCCATTGAATTGTTTAAATGCTTAATTAATTAAAAATATAAATCATGTGGATTAAATTATAGAATTTGCAATAAAACTTATAATTTATAAGATTGTTTTCTAGAACAGAATGAAATAGATAACATTTTTATTTAAAAACATATTTTACATAGACGTAAGTTGATTTAATATGCTCTATCATTATCAGATGTATACCTATTATATTTCTATAAATTAATCAACAAATATCTCATTAATCAAACTATCGTAAGTAGGCCCATTGAAGTATTATTTATTCATTATTAAAGTATTATTCGAGCACTGTTATTATTATTATTATTATTATTATTATTCTATATATCATTTTTCAACCATAGTATGACATTGAAAACATGAATTATGTGGATAAAAGTATAGAAAATAAACTCATAATTTATAAGATTACTTTAACAAAATAGATTTTTAGAAAAATAAGTTTTACATAAACGTAAGTTGATTTAATATGCTGATTCATTATTATCTCATTAAATCAAACTATTGTAAACAGGCCTATTAAAGTACTATAAATTCATTGTTAAAGTATTATCCGAGCACTGTTATTATTATTATTGATTAGTTAATATAATTAATTAATTTATGTCATCTATTGATAACAACATCCATTTTGATTAATTAAACAGCAGCTTTTCGACTGTGGCAGTGCCGGGAGAAATACTGAAGTTTTGCAGGCACTGCGGCAGTGGCGATAGAAAAGAGGAGCTTTTAGTATATTTAGAGAAATCAAATGTATCATATTAGAGCAAGGCTTGATGGCCACTCAATCTTTTTTTTTTTGGTTCATCAATATTTTTTTTCTTGTCTTTGCTTTTAGAACCCCAACGAAATAAACCTGTGTAAATAGTTTTCTTGGGCTATCCTGGTCAAAATCAACTTGTTTTTTTTTGTTTCCCTTTTTCCAGTTTTTAACAATACAGCTTTTTTAATTGTTGTTTTTTAGGTAATTGTTTACTCCAAAGTCTTTTACGGTGTATATACAATTTTTGGAAACCTTTTAAAGTTTCTTATTACAATGTTTTTACACTTTTATGCAAAGTACATTTGTTTGAACTGTTCTCAATTTTATGCAATTTTTGCGCCATCTGTTTTAAATTGTGTACGGTATCAATGTTATGAGGTTCCGTGATTTGTATGTTGATTTTGACCGAATAAATGAATAAATAATGAATGAACTTTATATTTCACACAAACGAGAATCTTACAGTATAAACTAATACACATAGGGCACGTGTAGGCCTAAGTATGAACTGATTCAGTTTATCACCTCGCTAATTACGTATTGATATACTAACTAAAGCGATCTCATACGGTACAGTATCACAGGCAAAACTACTGGCTAATAGTTGGAGAAACTGATCTTAAATGAAGTTACTTCTGCATTGCGATTATTTTCTATTAATATTTTTTTATCATTATGTAATTAACATCAACATCAACGTCATCGTCACCCTACCACACCACCCCCATCATGTAAATCAAAGGGGTATAATGTTACTTGATTGATCTACGGTAAATCTCTTTACTATCTCTTTGAACTTGTGAACCTGGTGATTTGCAATTTTCAGGTAGACAAATCCAATTGGAAAAGGGCACTCTCTCTTGGCGCCGCCATTGGTGGGGACCTCCTTGGGGTCCCCCGGGTACATTTCATGTCCATGTATGGTGGTCCACAGAATTTAGAGAAGATTACGATAAAAATAAAATACTGTACGTCCTATCATCCCAATATTTACATTTGTACAGATGATTAAGAATGCCCCACCCAGAGGTCCCCAGCTATGGCGTTTGAAGAGGCATAATCTGTACTACATGGAATCGGTCTATTAATATAACCTGGGTAACCTGGACTTGCTGATTCAATCAAACACAAAATAATCAAATTTCTCCTACTTTACAAGAACATCTGACAACTTAATCCAATGAACATTTACAGTACTGTACAAAGACACAAACATGAACCATACACAATCCTTAGGCTTATTGTATAAGGAAGGCTACGTAACAATCAGGCATCGTTTCATGCATACAAACTCGTCGATTGCGTCACAGGATGACGCGCACATAACGCAGGCTCTCCACTGAATGATATTTAATGTTTCTAGTCCATAGTGTGTGTATATATATATACATATATATATATATAGAAAATAATGAAACTCGCTGATGAAGGCCACAAGAGTGGCAGAAATATCCGAGTTTATAATAAATCAGTGTTCTTAAAGTCTACTACTGAAGTTGTTTCATTATTTTCTATTATTCTGTCGGAACACACGTGGAACACAAATGAAATATTATATATATATATATATATATATATATACATATATATATATATATACAATGGACATAAGGGGTCAAACCATTGACCAAGGACCTGCTTATTATGTTGTCGCTTGTGGTTCAAGGAGACCTGTAGCTGGTATTGGCGTAATCGACATTCGTACAGATATACTGCCGCTTAAAAAATCTGGACAAACTCAAAACTAATTAAAATTTTGAATTGCTCATTCAATATAGCCCCTTAAGTCTTAAGCTCAGTCCATAGGCCTACATATGCGACAAATTCGTGTGGTGAGCTTAAAGTAGTTTAAAAAATAATTTACTGACTTCTGCTATAAGAATTTGTCAGAAAAGTAGTCTACAAGCTGCTGGCTCATTAATTGGCAAGATACATTTTCTCACTAGTAACCTATTGGAATATACAGATTAGGCAATTCATGTTTTTTTGAATTTTCAAGTTTATTTTAGGAAGCAGTATATGATCAGCAGCATGCGACAGATTTTTTTTTAGAACAGTGAACTTGTGTCAATGAACTCAAAAGTGACTACACCAAAGTTACAGCAAGCAAGGGGAAGAACTTGATAAAGAATTGGTTTATCCAGGACTAGATAGAGCGAAAGAGATTATATATTACAATTGTTAATGAAGACGGATTGAAGAATGCTTTACTTTTAAATACTATAAGTACCAATGGTAGGTCATAGAGTACACAAAACGTGTGTAGACTGTATTATGCTAATAGAGAGAGTGTGTTTCATCCGATATGATTTTGCAACAACTTTTAAATAATGTAACGAATTTCTACAGAGGTAAACATGAATAAAGACTGCTCCAGTCTCCACTTACACCGGGTTTACATCTATACCTGATTTGCGTGGACGTACGCCCAATTGTTACGTATTCCGCATAATCGAAAAATCTGTTTGATCTGTTTGAAGTTAAAAAAAGAACAATGTTCGTATCGGTTTAATATAGGAAATATTATGTATAACGTTCGTTGCTCTATCTTTCATCCAGTCTTCATTATAGAAAATGGGTATTATTATTTCTATAACATCCTATAACTATTATGCCTACAATATTGGTGAATCTTGAGTTAGCGATGTGTTGAGAACTGAAGGAAAAATGATACGGTAATTATTGGGTGATGTACAAGGACTGTAGGACGTCTGGCTACGGTTTAAGTCACGCAGACTGAAGTGGTACTACTAAAAAAAAAAACTTCATACTTTAGTGGTTTAACATTCATTCTCGAATCAAATGTTGAAAATTCACATACTGTAGTTCTAATGCGCTGGGGTCTATTAAATTTGAACTCCTGTAAACCTTATGTAGTACTTCAAACATTCAGACAGCAATAGGTCAGACTCCTATTAGGCAATGGCTTTTGTCTCGTAAAATTCTACAATAATTTTAAATAATTAATCAGAAAGGAATATAGCATCAATACCCTTAAAAAACCAAGTTCAGAATCCCTGATATCCACATCTTTCACTGGGTCATTCCAGAGTGCTACTGTCACTGACACGCCTTCATTCTTACCCAAAACCTTACACATATTAAAATAATATTAATAGAAAAAATATGTCCGAAAGTCATTGTGCAAGATGATGAATGAGTGAAAATACATGATGAAGTAAAGAAATGATAATAATTTTGACCAAAAAACCCCAAAATGAACAAATTAACCATATATTATTACAATCAAACAATAAATAAAAAACCATCACCATCATCATCACAACATTTATCATCAACATTTTTTGATATATTGGTATCATCATCATCAACATTTCACTTTGACATCTAAAGGACACAACTCAATTGCAAATCCAACAACACAGAACAATTGCTGGTGCGAATGAGCGTCAAACTCTTGTATAACATCACCATAACAATATAATGCTACATACCGGTAACAATTTTTCGGAAATGTAAATGGTGAAATCAGAATTTTTCATGTAATTCATTAGTACATACGCCCTGAATTACAATGGACCATTCCGGCAAGCCAGGCCAACAGCATAAACGTACGTAAACACGTGTGTTTATAGGGCAGGTGCGCATTTCCTGGCGATGTTCTTATTGGCCAGGTGTTAATTGATTGACTCTCTAGAGAGGCCCATCAAATAATATTGATTCACAAGTAAAGATGAATGTCGTCAAGGGCTTTTTGTGCTATAAGTATTGTAAAAATGGATATAACAATGTAGTTGCTCTTTAGTGAGACAATGTACCATAAATTCCTCTACATGTGGATTTCAATGAACCAAAGCCTTTTGTTAATGAATTTGCTCTAAAGAAAAATATATAAAAAATATTCTTTGTCAAATTTTGTATTTTTTAAATACTGCAACAAATGTAGCATTAGTAGTACTAAAAAATGAACTAAATCCGTTAAATACGGACGCAATTTTTTTAAAGGCATATATTAGCTTATCTAATAATAAATGTTTTTTCCTTGATCTAAATGTCTTTATAATCATTGTTTATCACCAATCAAAGAGAAAATGTTATAATAGAAAGTTATGTACATGTATCAACTTTTCAATGATAAAAATCCAACTATAGTTAGAGGTTCTTTTGTGGCTGTATCTGTATTCAGGAATTTACAGTTTTTCAATGAATCTTGAAGGATGAAGGGATGGGGAACACAATCTCATACGGTTTGGGGGCCAAAGCACAAATTGCAATGATATTTTATATCTACAAAAAATTCCAAAATATATTTTTGAATAAACATGCATGGGAAAACACCAATGAAATGGACATAACTTTCTGTGTTTATTACTTCGATTTCTAAAATTAACTCATGCAAGTAACGTAAGCTTAAAAATATTGTATTTTCTACACTTCTAAAACTAAAATTTCTCCTGTGAACTTCTGAAATTATATCACCGTAGCGTTCATTAGCAAAAATATAATTACACTGACTTACATAATGGCATGCAAATAAAAGTTTATAAGATGCTTATTGCTACTCTATGTTTTTTGCGCAGTAATAATTGCAAGCGTAATAGTTTTTAAAAAATAAAATATATGTCCCTCTCGTCATTAAAATACAGAAAAAGTCAGTTCTGAATTGCTTGATTTGAAAGATAACCATGCAAATTCCAACAAATAGTTTTTGTTTAGTTAAAAGCATGTGAAATCCAAAATTTTATTCTAAGAAAGAAATAACATTTAGAAATTAGTATTTCTTGAAAAGGTCTAAAAGTTTCTGTTGCGCAAACTCCAACCGACCAAAAAACTAAAAATTCTACAATTGAATTTTAAGATATTTAAATACATTTTAATATTTAAATATGTTTTACCAAGAAAGAGCCCATATTACTTGCATGATGTGTGAAATGCCACTTTTCAAGCTTAGTTAGTACATCTTGACAATGAATTATAGATCTGTGGTTGCCATTTTTTCCTCCGCAAGCAATATGCATGGGGTCATGGTTCACATAAAATTAGGCCTTCACCTAAAAAAAATCCTTACTGACTGATCCCCAAGATTAAAATGTCTCTACCTAAGCCACACAACAATTTTGTTTTGGTCTTAGAGGGTAGTATAATATAATTAACTAATAGCATGAGATTATTGCATTAATAGATGATGAAAAATAAATTGGATTATTTGCATTGTGTTCCCAGCTAGCACCATTTGCAATAACTTAGCGATGCTCCCCTTTATATAATGATAATCAATGAGCTATTAAAAATACTAGAGTGCTAAAAACCGTAGAATATTTTTTTACAAGAGTATTGTTCCTAATGCACGGCTATTAAGATTATTAAAGTACACAAGTGTCTGTGGTATACATTTAAAATGTCTAATTTCCAAATTTGGGTGCACCAGATTTCCTTGCATTTTCCTTCTAAACAAGAAGCGTAATGGATGACATTTGATGGGATCCAGAATATTGGCACAGTGACACTGTTGTGCAAACAATGACAGATTAGCAACTTCTAATCTCCAACTAGTACTCTAGTATTTCTATACAAAACATCATAGGAATTCAGGTGATAAAAAGCATTCAAGCAAATGGAAATATAGTATGGGTAAAGCAAGGGTAATGATTAATATGCATGCTACCACCTTTGCCATTGGCTAATGACTCCTCTATGTATTTTAAGTTGAACAATACAAAAGCAGCGTTACAGCCTTGTACAAAAACTATATACTGTACAGTTAGTAGGGAAGCAAAGAAAATGTCAAGCTAAGCTATACATAGCACCTCAATAAAGCCAGTGAAATGAAGGGTGTATGAGGCAACATATATTGTTATATCCTTCTTACAGAAGTGCTCCCGTTTTGTCTCATAGAAAGGCCCTTGATGGACGACAAACGTCTGTCTGAAAATCTCCTTGCTTCAGTGCTTACTTTAGTCTGTACATCCGAGTTCATGAACACGTAAAGGATTGCAACGGCCAGTCCCTGCGTGACTTGAAGTGTTGTATTAATTACACTCATTACGTATTTAGCCAGCGGCGTCACATTTTTGATTTGTGGCTCTATCAGGAAGACTATGTAAACGGTTCCAAGAAGAACAACCAAAACAACCGCAGATTTCAACATTTTCCTTCAAAGAAAAAAAAAAAGAAGAAAATCTCTTATCAGAAAAAAAACATACCTAATAATATTATTACCACAATAACAAATAGTTCTTATTGAAATTTTAATGATTTGATTATAAACAGTTTTTGAGTTTATAATATTATTATCTATTTTAAATTTTAGAGCAGATTGCAAGGAAATAGTGCGTCATTACAGCATGATAAAATATCATTAATCGTAATGTCGAAATCAGTATTGGTAAAGCACATGCAATTGATGATGCTAAGAAAAAAGGGTAGGAAATTAAGAGATTGATAGAGGAGACCGACCCTGCATCATCAAGCAAGAGTAAAGAAGACCTGAGCCCCTGATAACTGCCTGAGGCCTCTTGGGCCTAGCTAATAATACTAACCAATAGTGGAAAGGCAGGTTCTATTACTAAGCCTAAGGTGATTCTATGTTTGGCGCTTGACATGATATGTCAGTCTCATGCAGCTGAACTTTCTTTTCTTAGTCAGGGGAATTAGACAATAATGGAACATCCGTGGCTTTTGGTTGCATTTAGTCTCTCGCGTGTGCGTTTGAAGTGTGCTTGTGTCAACCAAGCTTAAATAGAAAATCCTTCTCATTCATTACTTTGTGACATAATCAGAACAAGATCGGGTAGATCAAGACTCAAACAGAAGAAATCAAACAAAATTTTATTTACTTATAATATATTCATATTCTTCAACCATCAATCTATTGTGCTACTCCTTTGATTGTTGTTATTATGTTCTGCAATACATAATTTACTTCAAAATACCGTATCAAGGATTGCATATTAATATTACAAATATATTTGAAACAAATAATGTTTACTTACAAATGATTCCTGATATTATTTTGTCCACTTGTTTTTATCTTTGGAAGTAGAACTTTCAAAATCATTGTCAAGAAGAACACATTCACCTGAAAACAAAAATAATTAAAAAAAATACTGTATTATAGTAAATAAAAATATATATGTTTATATAAATAAATGTTATAATAAAACAATGACAAGTGTCATAAAATCAAAGAAATGCTTCAACATTCAATAAAAACATAATATACTTTAATATTTAAAAATTTATTTAAACATTTAAAAAAAAATTTCAAATCCTGGTCCCATTGAAAATGCGTAACTAAGAAATGCAAGAAATTGGAAATGTGTTACAGTACTTGCAATTGTTACCATTTGTTTTTGTCTACTTTTGAACAATTCCAATTAGTTATAATATAATTTCTGTTCTTAGAATCTTATTGACAGTGATTAACTTCGTTTTTGAAAATCTTGGCATTTGTAACTTGTTCTTGAATACTTTATACCAACTCAGTCAGCTTCCCGGAATAAAATCCCTCTGATGGGGAGAGATTTTATAGCTTTTAATAGTTAGTCCAATTTTTTCTTTAAGACCACAATAGGCATTTACAATAGCATTGTTTGGATTAGCAAATTAATATATTTAGTCTGAAGACCTTGTTGTGTACGTCAAACAACCAGGGGTCTATGCTTGCCTTTTGGAATGGAGGGGGGAGGGGATTACTTCCCTGCAACACTCTGAGATGGATAAGTGAACCTTATGACATTATACAAGTCCTGCTAATATATAACATTTATTGCCAATTAATCACAATTTGGGTTGCTTTTATAAAGTATTAAATATAAATGTAGAAAGTTATTTAATACTTACTGCCAATAATAACAACATTGGTACAATCATAAAGACATATTGCTGCCAAGGCGTCTTATCCCTATTCCAACAGCTATAAGAAAAATATTAAGCTCTGTCCAATGTACATACTATTTTTTGTTAAATTTATTTCATTTACCCACATATGGCATGAAGATGTCACATCACATCCATGGGCATATTACAGTTATTTGTAGGACAAAACCTTTATACATAATATTTAATGTATTGCCATATTACTTTGTTTTATAATGAAAGGGAAAAAAAAACCTACATTTGCAAGTACAGTGAATAGCAATTGCTACTGGCTAGGGCATGAGAGTAGTACTGTAGTAGCACCAGTAATAAAACAGGAACTCTTTGGTTCTCTGATCAGGGGAAAGGTTTTTACATCAAGTGGTTCATGCAATGTGAATGTAGTTGAATTGAGGTCATCATGATAATTTCCAGTGGTGGGACTTAAGAGGGAATCAGAGCCATCTAGGTGCCATAACCATAAAATGGAGGGGCTGAAGTGGTATAAACCCTCAATCTGTTAATAGAGACCTTTTGATTTGCGACGCTAAAACAGATGGTCGTCGTAAGTTCTCTATACAACATAGATTTCGTAAAAATTACGTCCTAGAATCCATGTGGCGATGAGAACTTTACATTCTTGCATGTGCAAATGACTTCTTAGTGACGTTACATTCTACATCCTACCACGCAAATGAAAGCCTCATAGGGTCCCTCCCTGGGCCCCCTCTATTTTGAATCCATGGATCTGCCACTCATTTTTCATTTCAATTATTTGTCTCATTTATTTGTCTACAATACAAAAACAGCAAGAATCAAGCACATAAAAACCCAAGACAGAAACATGACAAATGTGAACTAAATCATTGTCAAGTGTGGATTAAATAGGTCAACTAGAATTTACAATTAAAACATGTATGAAAAGTTTTTTTTATTTTTGTTATGAAATTTGTGCATGTTACTGGCAAATTTAATGAAATAATAAATAAAATAAAAATATTCTGGAATTTTAGTAAACTTACTCTGGTGGTTCAGCTGAATTGTCCGCTGACCCATAACTATAACTGAAATACATAAGAACATGCTAAAAATGAATGAAGTTTACAAAGAATTGATCGCAACTTATCTTTAGTTGACTACACAATAATGTAAACAATACAATGTGCTGAACTTTCAGTTGTAGCTGAAGGGGTGCACATATATTCTCTTACTTGAAAGTACACCACATTATACTCTTTTTTCATATCAGACTTCTCCTTACCTCTGCCAATGGAGGTTATGCATTCTCTAATGTACTGTCTGTCAGTCTGCTAGCAAGATTACACAAAAACTAAGGAATGGATTATCATAAAATGTAGTGGAATAGTACATAATAATGTACTGTAAGTGATGATTAAAGCTGGTTAAAGGACCTGCCCGAAGGAGGGGCTAAAGTCCCCGAGGGTGGGGGAGGCTAGTGGAGCGAATCAAGTCTTACTTGGCTGGGGGCCGCACAGTGCCGCTGGTGGGGGTCCAGGGGGCGAAGCCACGGATATTTGATGAATTAATGCATAATTTTTTTACTTATTTGATAGGCATTGAGTTACTATAATATGACTTCATGTAGGTTATGCTTTCTAATGTTGAAATCAGCTTCCATTATTCTCATTGAATTATTATTATTATTATTATTATTATTATTATTGTTATTGTTGTTGTTGTTATTGTGATGAAAAGTTAACACAAACAATATGGTGGCTAAACAATTATAACATGTAAATATTTTTTTTAAAATTTATTTGTTCTCCGACAAGATTTATCGTCTTCCCCGACAGCGCCACCACTGTGTCAAATGTCAAAGGAAAGGTCAAAGGACAAGGTCAATGAAAACTTTTACCCTAAAGCATAAAAGAAAATAATGGAATTGCTTATCACCATACACAGCCTGCGTATTGTTAGGTATTTAGAAACAAAGTGGAAAATAATGGAATAGCCCATCATACATTGCATGCATATTGTTCAGTGTTCAGGAACAAGGTGGAGGTATGCACGCTATAGAGTGACTGCTCTAGTTTGCAGTTCATTACACAAATTCAACAACACACAAATTCAAATAGGTAAAATTAAATATTGTTATTATTCAATTCAATTCAATTTATTCATAAAACCTCCAGTACGGAGAAACATGGACAATCGAAACAATAAAATGACATTTTAAAAAAAGTACATACTAGTCTAGGACCTGACTGATTTGTATGCACTTCATTTAGGAGAGAATTTCTCAACTGTTATAGACTAATATAAACCCTAGGAATAAAATAGGATGTGTGCCAAAATCTCTCTCTGGGACGAACAGCCCGAAAATGACCACGCCCCCTTTTTTATAGGGTAGGGGATATTTTGAAATTAAGCTAGACGGTATAAGAAAATAGCAAATGAAGGGGTTTTTGTTCTAAATGAGCACACATGACAAGAGGATTAAATTCCTAAAATTACGTCTCCGTCACATTTTCCGTTTATATACGAATTAGCTTGAATATGCAAATTAGGAGTGAAAAAATAGGGTTCCCATGTGCTGAGAACCGCTAGTCGTAGCGAGTTCCTTTCTTTTTTAATTGTTCAGACCATGCATATTTCCGTTTGATTTAATGTGACATTTGCTTAAGAAATGACAGGAAATGCCATATTTGACCTTTGACCCTATTTACAAATTTTTCCATATCCTCACGACTACTGACTGTAAAAAGTTGGTTTTGGTCTCAAACTACACATATTCAAGTTCTGATTCACGGTAATTCACTCAGAAATTGCACAAACTACGTTCCTGACCTTTGACCCTGTAGGCCAATTTGCAGCTGCAATACCATAACAATACAATAACAATAACTCCTGTAGACCAAACCCAGAACCATTACGATTTTAAATGTGCGGGAAATATCCTCAAGATGCATTACGTTTTTGTGAACAATTTTGGGCACTAATCGATTTCGAATTATGAAAAATAGTAGGCTGTGGCACCGAGACCTCTGACGATTAGTGCCCAAAATGGTTTACAAAAACATAATGCAATAATAGCATATTGACTACTATTGTATATTTTCGGAAAATATTTCAGCCGCTCCAAATCTCTTTCCTATTCTTCCTTTATTCTTTCACAATTTGCGTTTCATATTCTTCATAATTTTATACACTCACATATATAGTCACTAGTGTAGGTCTAGCCTAGGCTAGACCTCGGCTATGCCTATTACTATATTATTTAAATATACAATTTTAATTTTATTCCTAGGGTTCATATTAGTCTATAACAGTTGAGAAATTCTCTCCTAAATGAAGTGCATACAAATCTTAGTCAGGTCCTCTACTATACGGCATAACAAACTGACATTACACTCACTAAGGACTCAATATATATACATACATATACATGTACACATACACACATATATATACATAAACGGTAAAGGACAATATTTGTTTTTTACAAACAACAGCTAATAATCAAACTTACCTGTAGTATGAGTTGTCAAGTTGAGTTGTATTATCATCCACAAACGGAAGGTAGCTTAAAGAATGAGTACTGTAACACAGCAAAACAACTTACTAGACATAAGTAGATTTAGCTCTTGTTGCGCACACTAATTGAATTAATTTTCTTAGATCGTCTACTATAGTAAGGATTTTCATAAAGTTCTTATGTCAACTTCTTGACTACAGTTTACAGCCAGCTGGTAAGTAGGTACCGTAAGCGCCCCGTTTGAATAAGCACCCCTATCGAATAAGCGCCCCTCATTACGAGAAAATTTCCTTAAGCGCCCCGTTTGAATAAGCGCCCCCTTCTAATTTGAATAAACGCCCCTCAATAACCCAATCAATCCTGGGACTGTGGATGTTGGCATGATTTCAGGCGTGGCCATCCTGTTATTCTCAATCGACCGATGGCGAACAAGCTAACCAACACCACTAATTTCATCTGCTATTCTGCTGTTATGTAATACTGTGCTCACAACATTCTTGTCATGACAAGCCAGCTCTCTGGACGATTATCTTTTCCGCCACAGCACCATTCGTAATTTGCGGTTTCCTGATGTCCTTATTTAATCGTTTTTCATTCAAAATGTGCCTCTTGGATTTAATAAGTTCTCATAAGAACCCCTCGATTTTCATCTATTTCCATAAGCGCCCCCGTTCGTATAAGCGCCCCGTTTGAATAAGCGCCCCTCAAAAAGTGCAAAAAATATTTTAAGCGCCCGGGCGCTTATTCGCGCGAGTACGGTACTGTCTATTATAAGCAGTTTATCATAGTAGATCAATGAGCTAAGGAATTGTTGCTTAATAGGTGTTCTACACTTTATAATAGATGCTTAATAGACATGAATGTATTCACAAATTCATAATACATTTTCTGTAGTGTCTTTTTAACTATTTAAAAACACAAAAAAATCTACCAAAATACTACTAAGGTGCTAAATAGAAAATAGAACTATGTCTATTAAGTGCTAAATCTACTAAGATTTTTTTTTTTTTTTTGGAATGATAATTAAAGTTGCTTAGTTCCACCAAAAAATCCACAAAAAAAAATCAAAAATTTTAATAAAACATTTAATAAGTAATTTCAAAGCACCAAATAATTTACCGCTTCCAAATAAACACAGATCTGACTAATTACGTTTCCACTAAGGTAATTTGCACACCTTCTACTACAAAAATACCTTTAAACTGATTACCAGTCAATTTAAGGGTCAATGTAAAAAATATACACACTGTACTACAGTTTTCTATTTAAAAGTAAATGATTTAGCTAAATGCACAAACAAAGAAAGTCATATAACTAAATTTTAATTTTTAGCAATATAACTGAAAGTTTTTAAAGAAAGACAAAACATTCCAGCAATTACGATATTATAATAATATATGATAATATGATATTTTTAGTTGTAAAATTGGAGAAACTAAATTTTGCGGTAGAAGATCAAAATAAGTAGAGTGATGATATATACTTACTCCGGATCATCTGGGGTCCCTTGTACAATATATGCAATGCACTGACATATAATAAGTATTGCAGATGGGCCTAAAATGAACAAAATATGATGTTAGCTTTGTCTTGTGACTGGGAAAAAAAAGATGACAAAAAAGTATAATAAAAAAAGTTCTTTGTTTCAGAACATTTTACATTTTTATACATTTCCACATCTAGTGTCAATTTTTGTGTGTTTGAAGGTTTCTTTATGTATATAGTTTATATATAATATATTTTTATGTACATAATATATATATATATATATATCATACATAACTACATATTATTAAACCTCTCTGGATGGTTACAAGTTTACAATAGGAAATGACATCATGGGAGTGTTATCAATTATATTCTCGGCAAGCACAATTGACATTTGAACCACTTTATCTTTCAGAGTGCCTTCAACTAATTTGCAGTAACTATGAAAAAAAAGTACTATTCATTAAAATGATCTTGGTTGCAAAGGTTAAACAAGAATCCTGGAGTGTGAAATCAAGTCCCTGTGGAAAGTATGACGATATATTAGCAAAGGTAATTCCCATTTATTATCCATCTGGGAAAAGCCTAAACTAATGGTTTTTAGTCAGGTAAAGATGGTCAGATCATAACAAAACATGATGATAACCTAGCAACAACTTAAAACTATTGCCAACTAAATTTGTAAAGCTCTGTCCATCATATCAAACTTTATTTGACAAAAAACTGTTATGCTCATATATAGTCATGATGTGTCTATATATGGTCACAATGTGATGTCATCATGACCATATTTAGGTATGTCACATCTTTTTTGTCAATAAAATATGATAGTTTGGACTGGGCTTGTTTAAACAATGTGGTAAAATGTTAAAAATCAGTTCCTGAAAAAAAAAAAATAGCTGAAAATTGACGTAAATAATTGCTTCGGCCAAATTCGAAAATTTCTTTTCTGAATATGGGTGTGTTTCTAATGATAATGATAAACACAAAATAATCGATTTTTTTAAACCGCTTTTTTAATGAGTACCAGACAGCATGCTCGCGTTGCAACTGCATTTTTGATTTTTCGAAAATCGGTTTCCGTGACGGAAATTACCATTTTGTTTATACAACACATTGTTTTCCTAACTGTATAGGATAGTATCTTTCTCATTCCTGTCATGATGTGGAGTAAGATACCGTGTGGGGCGAGAAGGCAATGTTTTCGGCTGTGCTCATTGGCACAATGAACGAGTGACCAAACAAGGACAATGGTAGGCCCAAAAGAGCGGAGAGGCCTAGGCCTAATATACCCCCCCCCCCAAAATAATTTAAAAACGAATTCGTCGCTCCACATGTTTGTTGACATTTTCAGCTTGTAGGCCTAGGACATAAACAAGGACAAATTTTTTTGAAAGTTCGCGCCTAATACGATCTAGTCTTTGCAGTGATTGACCTGGAGGTCACATTTCACCTGATAGTCCATTTTTTTGTGTTGCAGCTAAAAGGTGCACATCCAAAATCTGTTATTTGCCGTTCAAACACGCTATCCATTGCGTGTTTTTAACCAATTTTTTTTTAATCGCTTTTTTCAAACTGGTCCTGTTTCTACTGCGAGAATAAAAGCGATTTTTCGAAAAAGCGATTTTTAATCGATTATTTCCTTCCAGTAGAAACAGGTCCTATAGCCTGGAGGTCCGAGGTTTAATTCTATGGTTCAACTAAAGGGCTGTAGCCAGGACTGGCATGGATGGGCAAAAAGGGACCAACTAGGGTCTGGGGATCAAGGGGAAGAGCCGGTTGGATCACAGCTTTTGTATTATAGAGCGCTTCTATAGATTTAACTGGTCAAAATGTACCTGTACATAAAGATTCCTTTTGAATTTTTATAATACAGAAAATAACTAATTTCATATTTATTATATACTCTCTTACCGTAAAAATGTGGACTTTTCGAGTTGGGAGGGGGGCATCATTGCATCCTACCCCCAGTCCCCAGGACATGGACCTGACTCCATGGTTAAGATATAAAATGCATTAATTAAAGACTGAAAAGTTGCCTAATCATGCAAATATTGTTGGCTGCTTCTTGGTAAAAAAAAATAATATATTGGCCAAAAACTATAATCTAATAAAAATTAGAACTAGATTTTCGAGAAATCTGGTAGGTTGGGCTTGGGAAGCACAAAGATATATGTTTTGGCCTTAGTTATTAACTTTCAAAAATACCGTAAAACCTTGAATTGAAGCCCAATGAGATCTCGATATGAAGCCCATCTCAAAATGAAAAAGAAGCCCATGGTCTTCTTTTCAAGATAGCATAGGCTTCTTTTCGAGATAGTACAGTACATACACTGTGTGTGAATTTTAGAAAACAAAAAAAAATTAAAAACAAGCTTGGTTTATACATTAGTTTAAGTGATTTAATGCCAGTTAAATACACTCCATAATACAAATTGATGTTACATTGACCTTATTTATTGATTAATTGTACAACTTCACAAAATTTACAGCATTCGTTTTGAAAAGAAGCCTCCCCTCTTTACTTTGCAAAAGTAGTCTCGAAAAGAAGCCTAAGGCTTTAATTCAAGGTTTTACGGTTTGCTGACTGATAAAAGAAAACGTTAAAAAATTCAATACACAGTGTGAAATACTCATATCAACTTTCTTTTGAAGCAGATTAAACAAAGCAGTTTTCACTGGATTACAGAAGTTTTACTATGAAAATCCTATTATTTATTGCCTGTCGATTTAAGAACTTATGCAAATAAGCGACTAATAGAAATGATACCACTTATGCAGCAACTGGTAATTGGTGAAGAAAAACACATTCTCTCATTCTAATTCAATTGAAATGTAATAACTATAAATATACAAAGTATGTAATTCAAATATTGCATTTTTAGCTTTCAAGTTTTCTAGGTCAAAACGAAATGTTTATCTTCAGGAAACTAAATTGATAAATGGCACAGAAAATATATAGCAGAATGATTTGAAAGCAGATGGCTTTCACCATGAAGAGCAAATGTTTTTTTAATGGGAAAAGGATAGGTAGGTATCTAGAGTATTTATTTGGTTTTAATGATTTAGGTATATAATGATTCTCACCATATTTTTATTAATGTCTCGATCTTAAGTACATTAGAAGAGTGTTTGGAAGGTCTAGGATAATTAGGTTTTTATGATTTCAATGTTAAGCCAAGTCTAGTGAAGTTATTATTATGACGAAAGTTCAGAAACCTCTGTATTCCTTTTACACAATAATAATAATATTAATAATAATAGTCGACTTATATAGCGCATATTGTAGACTAACCTCTATGCGCTTTACACTGGATCACTGGATCAAGCACATTGAACAACACAATAATATAACATGTATTATTTCTTTGAACAAACAATATAAATTTAATATCAAATGTTTCTGTTTGCAATTAGGGATGTAGGAAGTTACATAACAAGATATGTCCACGTATCAATGAGCGTCATGTTTGGTGGATTATTATTATTATTATTATTAAATTATTATTATTATTATTATTATTATTATTGTTAGATTTGTTTATTGGTGTATACAAATATTTATATAACACTGCACAAATATGTTTAGTTTAGGTATGGTAATTTTAAAGTTTAACAGGACCATATGAAAAATATATGTATATGAAAAAATAATTTAGAAAGATATTTTAGTATTTTGTTTATTCATAAAAAATGTGGCTATGTCTTATCAGACACAAAATTCATTTTGTGTCTGCAATAAAATTTGTAATATGAAAAACAGGTTTTAAGAATCGCCTGATATGTCTTATCCTGTATAAATATGTTCGAAATAAAAAATAAAAAAATAAAAAATGTCAATGTGTAATTTATATACCAGAATAAACAAATTGAATATAAATCAGTAACCGTTATAATTTTCTCTCTATTTTTTTCATTTATTAAAATCATTTGTCTCAGTCACAAGAGAATATTTTTTATGGCACCTGAATACTGACTTTATTGCAAGCCATAAATAAATAAAATGATTACATAAATGACAGCTGTATATTTTTGTCAACAATTCATACTCAATTCTAGTATTTCCTGTTTACATTTATTCATTCATACAATGCAGTTTTAAAATAATTAATTTGTTTGGTGTATGATTGACAGTCTGGCTTTGAATGCAGAAGTTACATATTTGTTAAATATAATTTCTGTTTGTATCAATGGAGATTTCATGGTGTACTCTCGCTCCTCTGAAACTACCTTTTTAAACTTTTGGGTGCATTATTACGGTATGTCATTTTATCTTTAACAAATACGTGCTAATGTTAATTTTATGTGCATTCATTTTTTCCATGTAATGTCCTAGACAATATAAATTTGCTTTGAAAAGATTTGATGTGTTGCTGTTCTTGATCCATTCCTTTGGGAATTTGAAATCTCCCTTGTAATATTTCTTGGAATGTTACCAAAATTGAATAAATAAAAGAAGTTTTAACAGCTGGGAATAAAAATGTGAGTTGGTCATGATGATAGATGCTGCATAATGTGATTTTTCTATTTAAAAAAATGGTTAATGTATATTCCCTCTAGATTTAAATGGATGGATGAGTTGCTTGTGAAAGAACTACTTGGAAGCCAGCTGTGGCATGATTTATATTTCTTTTAAGTTCACATAAAAAGTTATACATCAGCACTAGGTGTACGTGAGAGAAATATTCTAATGCATAAAAATAACGAGGAAATCAAGGCGCTATAAAATTTAATATAATATAAAGTTAAAATAGTATTATATATAACGATAATGATTATTAGATAAAATAATATCAATAACAGTAGCATAATAACAATACCACTCCAACTAGTACTAACAATGATTAAATCAATAAAAATAACAATATAAACAATATAATAAATAATTTTTATAAGAAATAAATAATAATGTAAATAAATATAAAATAATTTGTATAATTTATGTAAAGATGTATAAATAATGATGTTTAGTTTGGTAACAATTCTTACTATTTCAGTTTTATGTTAGTGTTAGCTTTATTTTTCCACTGGCTGTTGTACCTGTCGTTGTTCAAATTTACTACAAGTCAATACAGTATTGATTGACTTAATTAAGAAGCAGTAGTAGTTAATGTATGTAAATTTTATGGCACCAATATCTGATGAAGAGAGGTGAGCGACCATAAGGGTAATCATCATATAATTCCAATGATGTTCAAGAAGTCAATGCTTAAAAACTGTTTAAAGCTTCCTAGGTAATTGTCTGCTCAAATTAAGACATTTTAAAGGATCAATTAATCAAGCCAAATGCAAGTGGCTTCAAAAATCTACTTTGAATGGCATCACATCTTGGGAATTAAAAGAAGTCTATTCACAAATCCTAAAAGGATTAGGATTTAAACAACTAGAACCACTTGTTAATGCAATCTAACATAATCCAACCTAATGATTTTTAAGCAAAGCTGTTTAAGTGTCCAAGTGCAAAATGTCAAAGATTTTGTCAAAGTGATAGGCATTTTTTTTTTTTTACAAGCGAAGTCATATTTTAACCTTTGAGATTTTCAATATCGATCCTAATACACACATGTATTAAGATGTTAATTGGTATTCCTTACCTTACACTATAAGTATCTATTATTGCATTAATACTACAGTACTGCACATGACGCTAATGGCATGATTTTTCTAGAAATTGAATGTACGTAGATTTACTGTTGGATGCAATATTTGCTTATTGTCACGTCTGCATTTTACGTATCTTCAAACTTTTAATAAGTAAAGTACCAGCTTAAGGGCAATGCCCGCAACAGATGCACTTCCTTAAAAAAACTGTTATGATGATCACATGTTTTTGCAT
The DNA here is from genome assembly GCF_011630105.1 of Anneissia japonica. NCBI lineage: Eukaryota > Metazoa > Echinodermata > Crinoidea > Comatulida > Comatulidae > Anneissia > Anneissia japonica. The sequence continues at coordinate 1,003,394 of NW_022706987.1, forward strand.
TTTAATACAAAATGCAACTATATATATATCTATATATATACTGTCTCTTATACACATCTAGATGTGTATAAGAGACAGGTACTAGGCCACCATGCATTATTTTTGTTGATCTTATGTTTGTACATTGGGCAAGAAGGTAAAATACCCCAAATTTCAATGAAGAAAACGGTTGAGTAGTGCCAAAGTCCGAGCCAGCGAGTCATGCGAGCCAATGCGCGAGTCACATTGCGAGCCAGCGAGTTATGCGAGCC
>NW_022706987.1:1005069-1019734 GCF_011630105.1 Anneissia japonica
TCACTTTACGATGTCATAATAAAGTGTTCAAATAAAACCATGTGTCTAGTGTATTAATTCATCACTTTATATCTTTTATTTAACTAAAGAACATGAAAATATTGTAAGATTACCTATATGACAAAGGTATAACTTGGGAATTCTCCTTCATGCCTATTCTAAACAACAGAGCTGTGGTGTTGTTGACAATCTAAAACCATGTGCGCTGCACTGGGCGAGCCAACCAATTAGCGTTCGTGTACGTGAAACAGCAACCATGTTCTATGCAATTAGCATTCATGTACGAATCTATGCCTACTCAGCTTCGTGTAGAAAATTCGACCAGACAAGTTTTTCCATGGTTTGCCACAAGAAGCTAAGGAGGAAAGCAATTATTTTGAGCACCATCGGTAGTTGTTCATCTCACTCAATTTCATGTGGTTTTAGATTATAACAACCCGGTATTAGACTCAATCAACGTTACTGTTTAATGAAAAAACTTTGCATTATGGTTTGTTTATTGTTATAGTTTATTGTTATAGCCTTTTTACTTATGGTTGCTCTGGTTTTGATGACGTCATCGTCCATACAAGGCGTACGTAAAACCGAGGGTTCGTATAACTGGGGTACGTAAAAACGAGGTTCTACTGTATATTCGTTCTTCCCTGTTCATATAATGGATCTTTCCGGAGCTGTCTCTTATACACATCTAGATGTGTATAAGAGACAGAATTAATACAGTCTTACCAATTTAAAGCGTAATTAATTAGTTTTTATGAAAAGTTGATTATAAAAACTAACCTAGAAGCAAAATTGATATTTAATGTAAAGAATATCAGAGAAGATGAAATTGCTAATTAAAGACCTCCCCAGGCACTGTTTTATCCTCAAAAAATATTGGCAACTATGAATGATTGTAACTACTTTCTTCAGGATTATAATCTTCATGTGAAAAAAAAAAACACCAAACCAGCCTAACTTGTTTGGCAATCTATTAACAGAGCGATAAAACACAAGGTGATATATCAACAATGCATGAATAAACTGAATATCTCAATTTCTTTTAGAAGTTTTTGCAATACCTAGACCAATGCTATTATTGACATCTCTAGTATTCATTCATCCATTCATTCTCATTGTATATTTTATTTAAAAAAAAAGTGATAGAGATAAAAGTATTTAAAATTGCTGCTTAAATTGTTTTGTAGTTAAAACTAAATTGCACTATAATACAAGCAAATATGTAAATTAAGCTCTGTCCAATCCATTAAATTTTATGTGACAAATGTGTGTGATGTGGCCATATATGGGCATAAGGTCATATTACAGCCAAATACTGGCATATCACATATGTTTGTCATATAAAGTTGAGTGTAGACAGAACTTCAGAAAAGCATAATAATAATAATAATAATAATAATGGTGGACTTATAAGGCACATATTGTCATGACCTTTATGCACATCACAATGAAAAAATAAGTTTAAAGATATAAATATCAAAATAATATGTGGCTAAATATATTCCTACTCCTTAAACTAAGTTATGGTGTGGCATTCATGCGGCCACCTTTAGTACAGCTAATGCACGTGCGGAAATTTAGAATGCTTTAAATTGAATGGGGGTGTAGCAATTGAGTTTTTTTATACACTTCATACATACACAGTAGAACCTCGATTTTACGTACGGTACGGGACCGGAGGGCGTACGTAAATCGGGAGATTCGTAAAATAGAGGTTGGGTTAAATTTGTGGTAACCCTTGACCTAATACGTACGTAACGCTCAATAAACGTATGAATGAATGATGTTACCTACTGTAGGCTAGACCTAGCCTCTAGGCCTACAAATAAAACCATGTGTTTAGTGCTTTTATTCATCACTTTACGATGTCATAATAAAGTGTTCAAATAAAACCATGTGTCTAGTGTATTAATTCATCACTTTATATCTTTTATTTAACTAAAGAACATGAAAATATTGTAAGATTACCTATATGACAAAGGTATAACTTGGGAATTCTCCTTCATGCCTATTCTAAACAACAGAGCTGTGGTGTTGTTGACAATCTAAAACCATGTGCGCTGCACTGGGCGAGCCAACCAATTAGCGTTCGTGTACGTGAAACAGCAACCATGTTCTATGCAATTAGCATTCATGTACGAATCTATGCCTACTCAGCTTCGTGTAGAAAATTCGACCAGACAAGTTTTTCCATGGTTTGCCACAAGAAGCTAAGGAGGAAAGCAATTATTTTGAGCACCATCGGTAGTTGTTCATCTCACTCAATTTCACGTGGTTTTAGATTATAACAACCCGGTATTAGACTCAATCAACGTTACTGTTTAATGAAAAAACGTTGCATTATGGTTTGTTTATTGTTATAGTTTATTGTTATAGCCTTTTTACTTATGGTTGCTCTGGTTTTGATGACGTCATCGTCCATTCAAGGCGTACGTAAAACCGAGGGTTCGTATAACTGGGGTACGTAAAAACGAGGTTCTACTGTATATTCGTTCTTCCCTGTTCATATAATGGATCTTTCCGGAGTGTCAATCAAACTTAACAAATGACCAATCAAAACAGTGACAGAAATATACCGGTTCGCCTGGTAGCTCAGACACAAAGAAACCCTTAGGGGAGAAGAAAGTTAATGTAATAACTGGTCCATGCTTCGAGCACTTTAAAACTCCGGTGTCGAGCGCTATATAAATCCAACTATTCTTATTATTATTATTATTACACTTATGCTTATTGACCGTAGCAATAATAGCGGAATGATCCATTGTGTGGTGTTTTATCAGCAATGCTAGATAACCTAGTCTGGAAAAATGGTTAATATATAGTAAATGAAGTTATACATACCTGGTCAACAAAAAAGTAGAGGATGAGAGAGAAGAGAGTAAGTGTGTACAGACAAATAAACGAGGCAAGGAGGTTTGCGTGTATTTTATTCCTCTTTACTCGTAAAGCTCTAAAAAAAAAGATTGAAGATACATTTTAGTGTTAATGTCTGTAAAAATGGTTTTATTTCATGATTATCTAGTTTGTACAATGATTTTGTTACCAAATGTCCTGAAGTTGATATCTTTTCTAATTCTTTAAAATATGTTTAAATGTCACCTTAATAATTATATTTCTCATTAGTGCTATGTGTTTTAAGTGTAATTTGTAATGTTTTTTTAAAGTGTTATTTAAACGTTATTTTAATTGTAATTATAAATACTTTTTAGTAATTTACATATCTATTGTAAATATAGCAATATTAATTATAATTATAGAAATAATAATAATAATTATTATTACTATTATTATTATAATCATCTTTTTATATCTTGTAATTTTATTGTATTGATTATATTTTGGATGTTTATAGCAATTTATGCCTGTAAGTGGGAACGAAGAGTTCCTGTTGGATGATTGTTATAAAATAAAAAAAAATAAATAAATAAATAAAATTAAATAGAACCTAACATTATCCCAACCAAAGAGTCAATATTATTATCATCGCCACTGCTTTCATTGTCATTAATTACTTATTACTAATATTATTATTAATTTTGTTTTTTTATTTAACTATTATTAGTTGAGACTTTCTTTATACCCTGTTTAATAGTGAACCCACCAATAGTGATAATTTCGAATAAAAATATAATTTTATTTTTGGCCAATTAGCGCACCCGCTGCCACGAAAAAATGGAAAATTTAAAAAGAATAGAAGTTTTTCTTTATTATGCCCGCCGCTGCCTTGAAATCTCAACAAATAAGATGTGTATATTACTTCCTAATTATATAAATTTAAAGCATTTAATTATCCATTACTACCCTGTTTACATTCACCAATAAAGCTTTCAATAGTGACTAGTGTTGAATCTGATCCCCAAGTAGCAGTGGGTACTGCCAGTTCTATTTCAATGTGAGATTGCGTCAGGAATTTCATAGGAGTACTGAGTATTTGGTACGAACACATCAGGTAGGGCAAAGTATCACTCCTATGATATTTTCCAGATGCAAACTCACATCAAAATAACATATTCAATAATTAATGAAGATTACCAATTCAGAGTCAATCAAATCTCTGACCTCCAACCTATACATTGATTACATTTGTTTATATTAAGTTGGAATTAATTTTTTCATTCAGTATAATAAATACTGTTAAGAAAGTAAATTCGACAGAAACTGAGAATAAATCAGCTAACCTTATCCCAACGATCATGAAGAAAGCCACCACGAGAGCAATAAGGGATACTGAGTATCCAACTAGCATTATATATTGTAAAGCCTATTCAAAGAAATAAAATGATTAAAATGTGTTAATGTTATATCCCTAAATTTTCAATGTTAAAGAAGAGGAATCTTATAAAAAAAAAAAGTAAAAGAAGTTGGACAGCACAAGTCCTTCATCGATGGCAAAAAACAGAGATCAATATTATACGCCCTTTTCTTAAGGATTTAACAAAACAGGATTTTTTTTGAAAGATACTTTATCTATAATTAAATCATATAGAGATAAAATTAAATATATAGAGATAAACTCTCTGTCTTGCGGTAATGCTGTAATTATATATATGCATTTTTCTTTAATGTTGATTATAACCATCTCCTTTTTAACATAAACAAATATAAATACTTGGTAGATTGCTTACATCGCAATGATGACATCGGCAAACCGTATTAGACGTCAAAATGTGTTCGCAATCGCTGTAGGTTATCTCAGTCCAGTTACCATATGCACCACAAAAGTTGTCTGCCGTTCCTATGAAAAAAAATTAATCTCAATAAAGCATTAGAGTTCTATACTAAATTAAAGCAGGAAATACTGGGGCGGATGCAGGATTTGGTGGTAGGGGGTGTGTGAGAAATTAATCCACACGACATCAGCCCCACTGTGGTTGGGGCTGAGGTGCGAAAATCTTAAGAATATGGACCTCAAGGGGGCCGGAAACTGCACTCTCATACTTTTAAAATCTTATTGGTACTATATTTGTCAATGATAAAAATAATATATCAACAATACAATATAACAATTACTTTTTAAAATACAATTTAGGGGGTGCAACTGCACCATTGCACTCTCAGCGATAACCCGCTTGGTTTTAACTCATTAAATATCTTTATAATTAACAATATTTCCCTGATTGGATGTTTTTTGGACTTTTAGTATGTTATTTATGTGTATATTTCAGAAACAGATTCCGTATTAATACTTCTGTTACAATTACTTCTGTGTTCATTATAATTTTGTCTAAAGATCGATTGGTTCGACTATAAAACTAAGGCAGCGTAAAACTAAAAATTACTCTGATTTTGGATTGAATTTTTCGAATATAGTTTAACCCTTGTTAACCCTAAAATGACTTAGTTTAATAATCCTCAATCACTCCTTCAGAATTATCGAGTTTTATCCAATTTATGGAAATTCAAGTTGAAATGTACCATACTTTTAAAGCTGGTGTAAATGTTTCATTAAATTCGAAATTCTTTTTTGAAGAAAATATTTGTATTTCTTGAAAGATAAATGTATTAGCTTCAAGGTGGAAATGATTGCGCAGCCATAGTGATTGACTGTAAGTTGTGCGCATTGAGAAAAGAAGGTGCTCTCCATTTCGCCATGTTCAATTTTTTGGTAAACTAAGCCTGCTGAGCATTTGGTGGACACATCGGACTTCAAAGGCATCTTGCAAGGGTCTTCCATGTGCTGCGACAGCTTTGTTCCTGCCTCATTTGCATAGCGCTGCGTGCGCATAGCTTTTTCGAGCCTTCTCAATAATACCTCCATGGTACAACATGCAAGGAGTGGAAACAGGACAACAATATCAGGGGCGGATCCAGGATAGGAAAGAGGGTGGTTCAAAATGTCTCAAAAAACCCTCAAAATGAAAGGGGGTCCTGGGGACCTCTCCCGGGAAAATTTGGATTCCTAGATGGCTGGAAATGGTATGTAAATTTCAAATCATACAGTGTTGGAAGTGGAAAAAGAATTTAAAAAAAAATACTGAGAAATTGAGAAGATATCAAATATGCGTATAAAACTGTAATTGGCAGGTAAAATGTAAAGTTTCCAGGCCCGTATATCCAGTAGTTGGGGTGTTACGAAGAGTGTGTATAACGCACCGAACCAAATTTGATAAGGTCCACATATCCAAGACAGTGGACAATATACTGAATATAAATTTGTGATTTTCTGTGATTTAAAAATAAAATCTTAATTTTTTACATTTTAACCAGTAGGCCTAATCTACTCAGTCTGTCGTAATTCGGAAAAATGCAATTTACTTAATTTTGAAATTTTGGCTTAGGGGCACCCTGTGGATGTAATCTATCATGGAACGTGATCATTGCTCTAAACAATTTTTCGAAATATGAAATTATTATGAGAGTTACACATTATTATATCCGACCATCCAACCACTAAGCATTGAAATGTTGGCAATCAACCAATGCATATTTAATTACTTTCCCAGCTGGTGACGGTACAGTATAATAAAAATGCATTAATATTTTTTCTGAAGTTAACTTAAAAGTTGTAGTCATAAGATTAATTTTAGAACCGCATTTTTAACAAGATTATTAGGTTAATCTTTCCACGTCAGCGCGTGCACTGAAAACATATTTTTTTTTTTTTTTTTTTTTAAATACAACAAAATTCCCACGTCGGTGCATGCATAAAACATATAATTTCCTCAAATTTGGATATAGAGCGGACTTCCTTATGATTTAGGCCTAAGGAAATATAAATGTGGGTCTGAACTTTGTAGGTGACAAAGTGTTCTTCTTCCTCTGTTCATATTAGAGTATAATATCATTAAATCCCATTAAACAAACAACATGAAACATATCAAACTTTTAGGTTAGAATTTCCACTTCTGAGCATGCATATAACATAATTTTTTAGATATATAATATTTTCATGACAGTCGAGAATGTACTGATTATATAACTTATAGATAATTACAGTTGTCCGATTGTGTGCATTGAAAATTTGATGAATTCGCGATACGGGCCTCAGTTGACACTCATATCAAAGGGCCTGTTAATTAACCTTGCACAGGAGCATGTCGTCACCTGCTACGATGCCTTCTCCTCCTTATCATCATCACATCATCATCTTCATCATCTTCATCATCGCAATTATTAATTGTCCATGCTAAAATGGGGGAAATCTATTAATTCAGTGTGTATTCATTCATCAATAGAAGTCTCATAATGCACGTAAGTGCACTTCTCTGCATCTAGAAAAAACAGAACTTTGCAAAGCTAGGAGAACCCCAAGACTACTGCAAACCACCCACCCCCCCTCCCCCTAACGTCTAAAATAATCTTCCAGCGACGGAACAAGCAAACATTACGTTTTCTTCCCATGACCCCGCCCACTCAGGGAACCCATTATGTGCGATAGTCAGGGTAAAGCTCGGTTTCCATATAATCGCTCACCCTACCGGCAATAGTCGCTGACAGTTGTCGAGAAGGTTGAACTTGGTTTAACTTTTCCGAATGCGTTGCAAACGCAGACGAATGAGGGTGCATTGCTAGCTGCCCTGCGCAATCGTAAAGGCACCCCGATTCGTCTGTGAACCACAACTGACACGACTGTTGGAGATAGGGTGAACGATTCTTGGAAACCGAACTAAAACTCTGGATCAACGCCTGGGAGGTCCCTATTCTCAAAATTGTCTATTTCCTCAGCCCCAACCATGGTGGGGGCAGTGAGGTGGACCCTCACGCCAACCGCCAAATCCTGCATCCGCCCCAGGGGTGTCTAAGGAGGAGCATACGACGGAGCATAACTGCTGTCGGGAGGAAGTCAATAATTTTGTCGAGAAACGCTGCTTTGAAAAAGCATTTTTACTGTCTGAGAGAGTGCCACTTCCGAGCGTCTAGAGGGGCCTATTCTTAAAATTTGCTCCAAGGGCCACTGATCCTTAGGGGCCCATTTGGTGCCCATACCCATATTGTCCTCGCTCTATACTGTAGGGTCCTCGCTCTATAGCACCCTGATCCAAAAGGGCTTTGCTGATAAAAAACAGCATAATGTGTCACTGACATCGACTGTAGGACGTATAGCATATTAATCCAGCGGGGTGGGTTTGCTTAGCCGGCCAGGTTTGCTTAGCCGGCCAGGACCCCTGCATTTGTAAACATTTTTTTTTTTAAATGGACATAAAGTATTCAAATTTTAAGTCTGAATGAGTAGCATTTCCGGGCATCTAGAGGTACCAAAATCATAATTTGCTTTGCGACTCCAAGTATAGAATAGACTATAGGTCCTTGATTAGACCTTTGCGATGCCTGTGAGGAGAGAGGGAGAGCATAGCCCCCGTCGAGAGGAAGTCAATAATTTTTTGCAGAGGAACACTGCTTTGAAAAAGCATGTTTTTACCATCTGAGAGTGCCATTTTCGAGCGTCTAGAGGGTCCTATTCTGAAAAACAGAGAGGAAATTGAGTGGGCGGTGGTGTTGGTAGTGGTAAGCATGTTGGCCATCTGCCAATTCAGATTAGCAGAATCATTGCAGGATTTCTTGCTTAGATACGAGAGTGATGAGGTCAGTTAATTTTTGTTGACTGAAAATGGCCATACAGTATTTTAATTTTAGATAATAAATACTGTAGTTCTAAATCCAAAAAGGGTAGCAAATAAAACAAGAACGGGATTCTAAAGATGCATCAAACTGAAAACCATGTTAAACTTAATGGAGACTGATAGACCGACAGATGGGCAGATGGACTGACCGATTGACAATGCTAAGATAGATGCGAATAGTTGATGCAGAAAATTATTAGTTGGTAATGTACAGTACTGTATGATTGAATTTTTTAGGAATCGAGGGGTGCTATATTCAAACGGGGCGCTTAAGACAATTTTCACATTAGGAGGGGCGCTTATTCAAACGAGGCGCTTATTCACGCGAGTACGTTACTACAAATAAATGTATCTTACCACCGCTTAACTCAAACCTGGCATCAACTTCTGGTGGACATGATGTAAAGGCTGTTTGGTTAGCGGGTGTTGGAGGCCAGCACATAAAGCAATCAAAACGGGTTGGACAAAACGGCTCTCCTGTACTTGCAAATTCTGAATTTAAGCATATAAAAAGACAAGTATGTAAAAAGACAAGGTTACATACTGTAGTATGAAGAGAAGTGGATATTTAGATGGTAGAATGTATTTAGAATTCTTGCGAATATTATCACATTTATATTTCATTTAATTTACAATGGCTCCTGAATATCATCCTACCTTCAGGACGGACAGGAAGGTCACCTTCTATAAATATGGTACACATAAAAACATAATGCTGCTAAACTTTGATTAATATCTTCTGCAGGGGCGTACAATGGTTTTGGTCTGGGGGATGTAAAATGGCCTTGAGGTGTAAAAATTGGGAATGCGAAACTAAATCCTTATTCCAATGAAAACTTAAAGCCCCATTCCCGGCAAAATTTCAGTTTTTAAGAAAAATCTGATTTTTCTATGTTATAGATTTATAAATAATAATAATACAAAATTGCTATTTTAACTGAATTTAAACATTCCTAAACATGAAAAAAATGTAAAATAAGACTGAAATTTTTGAGATTTTTTTGTGTTCCACACAAAAAGTAAATGCGCATGAATTTTTTATGTTTGATTTTGCGATAGGTCAGCGAAGAAATATATTAGGCGCCGGAAACATTGGCCTATCAACACTGCTAGGCTAGGCATAACCTTACCTCGATTTAGGTTCTGTTATCACGCATAATAACGGCCAACATGATATTTTCTGTTGCCAGTATTGACACTTGTGAAATATAATATTTCATTGGAATTATTTCAAATTTGTTCTGACTGAGATTTTGACATTTATTCTCATTAGAGAGGGTGCACTTTCCTGATTGTATACATGAAAGCAAGACCATTCCAGAGGATGCTATCTACAACCTCTGAAATTGACTAGTAACGAAGAAGTCATCGATAAAATTGTAATCTCCTATGTGAGGTCTCACTACAAAATGAGTCTCATCGTTAGAAAATCAAAAAATGGTTTATATTATATTTTGTTAGATCACAATATAAGCTTTAATTTGATCTTTGAATGACTTCCCTAAGGATAATAGATCCAGAGATGTGAGCATTTAAAATTCAGGTGTATGAGAACCATGTTTTGAGAAAATCGGCCTCAAATAATAGTACTAGAGTTACAGAATATGTGCAGAGAACAATGTTTTAGTAAGAAAATTCACTTAAAAAGTACAAAATCATAAAATATAAGTATCAAGTTATTCAAAAACATTAAAATCAAAATTTTGTAAAAATGTTGCCTTTGACCTATTTTGGTGAATATCTCAATATGATTTCACCAACGATGCGTCTCATTTCGTGGGGAGACCTCAGTCTCTATTTCTCAAATTTTTTTCTTTTTGCGTAAAAATTCATGCCAATATTTTTCCATGGTTTATAATAATTAGATTAATGCATATTTACAATGTATTGAAGCCCTTTTTGCTGAGTTTCAGAGTACAGGTGGGGGAGGGGGCTATATTGCTATACGATACGCATGCCTAAGGCCTAGGCTCTAATTATTGTTTAAAGTAACTTTTGCACAAGAAGGGAAGTTGAACTTTAACTTTGAAAAGGCAAATATTTTATTTACGAGATAAATGTTTTAATAAAGAAAAAATGGAAATTAGGGGAGGGATATACAGTATCACAGAAACAACATCTTCAAATATCTTGGTTAAATGACCATACAATAATATTATCCAAAAAAGGCTATAGATTAATTACATAGCTATCTGGCACCCCCGCTAACACCACTCATGCCTGGGACATATCTCCTGGAGCAGCCATACTCGTGGTGATGAGCTTGTGGAGTAAATACATACTAGTTCTTTTTGTGCTTTTCCTATATAATTTATTAATAATTGTTACATTACTGAAGGTATGTGACTCTCTAATAAATGTAGCACCAATCTAGACAAAACTTACTATTTTGTTGGTCTATATATTTATCTAAACATTCATTTTCCAGTATCAGGCTTCTCTCATCCACTGAATTGGACATCATACCATCTTCCACAGACATTTTGCATTTCCTCTTTGTAAAAAAATTCTGTAATAAAAAAGGAATATTATCAGTAATATATTCTGTGAATTGATGACATATGACACAGCACACGTTTATCACTTGAAACACAGATGCAGTGAAGGCAAACCCATGCTCTGAAATTTACTACTACGTGCCTTTTCTTTCATGAAAAGACCATCAATTAATGAAAATTGTATCTGTATTGAATACAGATTTACTATAAAAATTAGTATATTTATAGTTTACATTTATATGGTAGCCAAATTATGCAATTTATTTATTAATATTTTGAGCTTTGAATAAAAATATGAAAGAAATTTTAGACTAGTTCATATGAAAAATCAATAAAAATGATGGTTTCCAGTTTTTATTTTGAAATTTGATAGTGCTCAATCATGCAATTCATTATCTTATTAAAATGTGCATACATCCCTAGCTAGTAGCAGCATCCCCTGAAAACTACTGTAAAAAAATACCATAATATTTCAAAATTAATTTTTTTTTTTTATTTCCACAAGGAATTTTATCACACATGAGGGGTGGCACCAGGATTGGATGAACCAGTGGGTCTGCCAAATTCTGGAGATAACCAGCGTGGTCCTGGGTCGGAGCTAAAGCCCTTGTGGGAATCCCAGGACTCAATGTAACCTTGAAAAGAGGGGAGATCTGTGGGTTCTGTGAAGTTTTAGCATGTACAGTTAAACTTGCCTAAGCCAACTTTGCGTAAGTCGAATAATTTTACATTCTAAATTGTTATCTTTTCCATATTTAACAATAAATCAAACATTTCAATGCATTTTGGATTCGATAGGCAAGTTCAAATGTATTATGCAACTCCCTCCCAATTTATTTTTGTCTGGGGTGGCACTTGCCAACAAAAAAAATACTCGCACCCTCCAGTCGCCTCTCACCCCCCCCCCCCACCCCGCCCCAAAAGTTACATGCGGCTCAAGTAATTAAATCATCTTAAAATAAATCAACGTATTTTGCTAGCTAGCACCATTCCCTCTCATCTAATCCTCGAGCCTGCCCACATCACCTTCGGGTACCCCATCAGCACCCTCCCCCATTTCACGACTCCCTATGACTGGTCTGGGAGATGTGGTTGATGATGCGTTTCCTAGCTAGGCCTAGGCCAAATTATAATATTAGTGGACCCCGACTGACAACTTAACTGCTCCTATTTCCCCACCCAGATGGCATACTAGGACTCTACTAAGCTATTTACAGCAATAGTTTAAGACTCAGCTTTCAAAAATGCCTGGTAAAAAATGGGTCTAGGCCTAGTGCACGGAAACGTAGCCTAGCCAAGCATGCTAAGCACAAGCCTAGTGGTAGCCCTAGGCATAGAAAGGAATAGAATAGCCACGGCCAAGTCCTCTCATCAGCTCGGAGATACAAACATTTCAACAGTAAAACAACACTATGTAGGCCTATGTATGGGTGGTAGGCTAGGCCTATAAGCACTGCGATTATACAAACATTGCAGATTAAAGCTGTCTTTAACATTGATTTTTAAAGACACAATTCAGAAATTCATTTGATATATCAACAAGCATTCAATATAACCTTTTCATTGGGTAAGCAAGGCCTAGGCACTACGCCTACTGAAATGTTATTCCTTTTCGATCCTTGCAGCAGCCCAGGTAAAACTTTTGTCGAATGAGAGGCAAGTCGATCGCCCTCTTGTGGTAGCACGAGTAATTTATGCAAACACTTGGAGAATGAATGCAGGGGGCCGGTAGAAAAGACGGCATACCATACGAAGCGTTATTAATCTATTGTGTTTTCAGTTTATCTCACTAGTTAATAATATTGAATAGCTATGTCAACAATATGATCTATAGGCCGATTGGAATCCACAACACAAAAGAATTCAGAATGCTGTGTAAAATTGTAAAGATATAAGGCCTACTGCAGTCTGTAACTAAAATCACAGTAAAGAAAAAAAAAAATACGGAATTGAATTCCTCAATAAAGGAATCAAATAATATAAGGATTAAAATAATATAAGGATTATAATAAGATAATATCAACAGAATCACGTTTTGCAATGATGTACATAATTACTAGGTTAATTACAAGCTAATTAAGCCTTAAACGGTATTAGTTAGATTAACAGAGTATTGACTGTTAAAAAAACCCCTATAAAGTAGACACATTCAAGACACGGTCAAACAGTATGAAGAGAATATGAAAAGAAAACCGTTAAAATACGGTAACCAATCAATGCATTAAAAACAATAATAACTCATATATTTTTCCAGATGTTATTTCACAGATGATGACAAGCTATTTGATTCTCTTAAATAGGCTATCAATACAACCAGTGTTGATTTCGAACTTTGCAATCGACAACAACATTCTTGCTTCCAGATGTAGTTTCACATGATAACGAACCATCCAATGTATCACACGACAGCTTGAGACTCGTGTTGAATGCATGATGGCAAAAATGGGTAAAATTTTTAAAAATGGGTCCAGATTTGGGTCCACCCTGACATTGTCCCACTCTGTTTGAAAATCCTGCTACGGCATTGCATGATGGTGATACCCTAATAAATTCTTAAGTAGTGACCAATTAACTGTATTCTATAACCTATAGGCCTCTATATATATATATATATATATATATATAAATATATATATATATATATATTTTACAACCTATAGGCCTCTATATATATATATAAATATATATATACATATATATATATATAGTATACTGTAGGCCTGTATTTGTTACTATACATAGGCCACAAAATGAATACATTGTCACTTGACAGAACATAGAATTTACTGAAAGAGCTAAACAAACACTCGAAAACAGATGAAGGACGGTTAGCATGACCACATGACACAAACGCTTGCTCGCACTGGATATCCGCACAGGTTTCATACCACGCTCAACCATTTTTGTTTTACTGCAATGGTACTGTTCCGCGTCAACCATTCCTTTAATTTACTCTTGCAAGCCACGCCCAATCGCCATTGAATTATACTATAATATCCACTGCGCTGCGCTCAACATTTTTCACAAATTTACTCCTATGAGAAAACATAACCTTCCTAACTAGGGCAGTCAGCATTGAGTGCATACCTCCGCCCTTTTCCTGACAGTACCAACAATACGCAGGCCGTGTATAATGGGTGAAACTGGAACATACCCGTAATAAAAGGGAAAAAAATAGAATATCCCATCGTTTTTAGGCACATTATTTTCATGAGTGCTGCATAATACCCTCAAGAAAATAATAGAATCGCCCATCGTATTCAGGCACATTGTTTTCTTGAGTGCTGCATGAATACGTGGGGCGATTCCATTATTTTCTTCTATGCTCGAGGGTAAAAAAAATCTAATTTTCGTGACCCTCCCTGATCTTGTCCTTTGGCCTTTTTTCCGAATATTAAAAGGAGTCTTTCTTTTGGTTATTATGCGTCATTCCACTTAACTTTATGACGATCTATTCACTAGTTTATGCGTAATCTTGCTAACAGACAGACAGACAGCAGTGGTAACCTCCTTGGCGGAGGCAATAACTCGCTTTGAAGACGAAAAGTTGGAGGTTTGAATGCGGCTTCATACAACTTACCTTTTATGGACTACTTAGTATTAGCT
>NW_022706987.1:1021040-1039382 GCF_011630105.1 Anneissia japonica
AATTAACATTGCTGTGGCACTGTTATAATCAAATATTGGTTTAAACAGTACCCGAATAAAAGAAGATCTATAATCCACATGCAAGGAAAGTAATAAACGGTAGGTTCCTGAGGGGCCATATCACATGGCCATTAACATAATAAGAATTAATTACAACTAATGTGATTACGTAATGAGAGCAACGAGTCCATGTGGGAACCATAAAGAAGCACTAATATGAACTTGGCCTCATGACTCAGTTTCGCAGGTGGAAGACGTATTAATTCTCAAACGTAATATATCTATATCATTACAGTGTACGATAATTAAGAAGCGGCAATCTACTTTACTCCAGTTAACCACAGTATTTACACTGTAAATTCACATCTAAATCATTCTTAACTTCCTTACCGAATGTGTAGATTTAAAATGTTCGAATACTACATATAATCACTTAGCCTACTTACTGCGTTTATAAATTGTATCTGGTTCGACAAAACATACCAACAAATATTAACATATAAATCGCGTTGTACGTCGTTTGCTTAGAAATTAGCAAGTAGCTATGGCATCCTGGATCGTGACTGGTCTGCATAGACCAGTAAAGTTCTAACAACACGCTATCCGTCGAAAAGTAAGAGTCTTAGTTTTTGTCATTCCAATATTCCTGCAAGACACTTAATTGATGCCTATATGGTACATACGATCTATCTCTGTCTCTTTCTCTCGGACTTAATTGCGTTGAAGTTCATGAGATAAATCTAGCCATGGGGTTGGAATAGTAGTAAAGCATAGTTGATTATTATGCTACATCGACACGACCAATTTCCCTTGAAAGGGATCGATCCTTTAATTCAATAAGCATAATTTCGTAACCGTTGAATACTTTAAGTCAACAGCAGAATGTATAGCGCAATGCCTATAAACAATGGAAGACATTAAATATTCAGGAAGTAGGCGTTTAATTAATTTAAGAGCCTGGAAAAATTGGTATAAGAAAGAGTGTTTCTGTCTCCCTACACTAGATTTTAGAAAGTTGTTGCGGTTTAATCGATGTTTTCAGTTAAATGCAAAGGTCTATTTGTATTCTGGTCCGTCGCTTTTGAGTGCCCTAAACTAAACGATACAGTTACACCATAGAAAAAAACCCCAAAAAACTGCTAGGCCTAGTTGCACATGAGAGTTCTATTTTGATAGGAAGAAACGAAAAACCCTCATTATCAATTCGGTTCGGTGTAAAGTAAGAACAACCGATTTGATTGTCATCTCATGCCATAACACCAAGACAAGTTAATAGAGTAATTTATCTGTCGGCTGAATCAGGCTCCAACCCCGATATGGTAAATTCGATTTAATGTTACTGTTGATGCAGGTTTCTTTGCTCCAACCGATAGATTTAGAAGATAATACTAAATTGAATAAATTATTTATTTAACAAGTTAATAAACTTACTTACGGTATGTATCGTACGAATGGAAATGGCCAATATTTAACGACACGCAGATAAAAAACATTGAATTTGACAATGTAAGCCTACTGATGACGACACATGATGAATGGTGGTGATGATGATGATAATGATAATGATGATGACGGAACGCCGGATGAATCAAGATAATGATGGACGACCGATCAGGATAAAAATAAAGATAACACGGGTACGGTACAATTTGAAAATAGCGCATATAAACAAAATGAAAAGTGACAGTTCAAAGATAATGATAATAAATTTAAAGATGTTTCAATTAAATAGTTTTCTCTTCGTTTAAATGAGAAGTTTTCCAATTTTATATAATCTGAGAACTGATTTAGCATACTCAGCTAGTTAATGATAATATATCATTTTGGAAATTACGAATCTCGTGCGAGTTCGTTACCGTACGCTTTAAATTAAATTTGTGATGACGTCCCAGGTGCATCGCTCCATCTAAGCTTAGCGACAGGTCATTGTTATAATAGGGAGCGTAGAACGTAATGACGTCAGTAAAAGTCATCTGCGCATGCGAGAACGTTAAAGTCACCTCGTCGAGTAGATTCTGGAACGTAATTTGGCAAAATCTACGTATGCAAATAGAACGTAGGTTGCCAGGTAGGACGGTCACGCATGAGTGATTCCGTTCTAGCGTCGCGTCGTCGCACAAATAGAAAGCTCCCTATTGCATAGGATTAGGACGATTCTAGACGAGTTCTTTGCATTATTACTCCTTGTATTCGTACTACGCATGCAAAATCATTGCTTATAAATTACATAGGCCTAACATACCAACCTACTCTATGATTTTATAATGATGAAAATATAATAAATATGATAATATTATTTTTCTAATAAGCGTCCAAAGGGCCTCTCTCGATTAAGCGTCACACCATGGAACCGATAAAAAAAAATGGCTATCATGCTGTCATGATTTTCTTGGAAAATAGCCATACCTTTATTAGGTGAATTTGATGCAGACTCGTAAACTTACGACAGTAATTTTATAAGTTTTGGGACCAATATTCGGCATATGCACCGAGTGTTCACTTGCCATTGCATTACACAGCTCACATTTTTTCGACGTTCAATTTACTTAGGCTACATCTGATTCTGGGTCGAACAATATGGTCTTGGTAATGATACATGTCTTCTTCAACCAGGCCTACGATTACTCCTTCTTTGTATACAAGAGCCATTATATATCATATTATACCAATACAAGGATAATAATACGACGAACTCCTGTAGGAATCTTCTTAATCATTAATATGCAATGCTGTACAAGTCCCTTGGATGGAGCATTTCATTTTTAAAAAAATTTCATTTTATTCAAGTAAATAATGGCCTCTGTCCCATTTCACATTATAAATTTAGACCGTTTTTAGGCAAACATAAATTTCTTTTTTTGAATGCTTTTTCTAAATAGATAGCAGGACCTCTAATCTTTTGCTTATCATAATATATACAAAACATTTTTCTAAGTAAATATAAGTTTAAATTTGGTATAAATTCTCTTCTTAGTGACTTGTAAAAGGGGCATACAAAAAGAAAATGGTATTTATCTATAAGTTAAAGTTATTACAAAATAAAAAAAAATCTGTTTTCTCTAATAATATTTAAATGACGACCTCTTTTTATTAACAAATTATGATTTGACAAAGCAATCGTGAAATTAATATTCTATACCTAATATAATTAAATCAAAAATGTATTTATTTGGAAAGTTTTCCAAGTTAATTGTACTATAAAAATGTAATCTGGCGTTTTTACAAAATAATGCTTTACGGTACCTCTCTGTATAGCAATATCGTATATTCTTTGAGAAAATATATTTGAACAATTCGTCGCTCACATCACGAACTAACACAATCAAAGTAGATTGTGTTAGTTCGTGAAATCACAGTAGCGCGTCAAAACGAGCGCGTATTGGTTGTCAAGCAATTTTTTATTCTTTACCACACAAAAAGTCCCTTAACAACAGCGCGTATTTTGACGCGCTTTTTTTGATTTCACGAACTAACACAATTGAATTTAATTGTGTTAGTTTGTGATGTGAGTGACGATATAGGCACATCATGACTATAATGTTGGCATACAACAGTTTTTTGGTTTTTTTTCAAAGCAGATTTTATAGTATGGACACTTTTAAACCAAAAAAACAATTATTTTCACCTCCAGCAAATTCACAAAAGATACAAGTAGATGCCATTCTGGCAGAATAATGAAAAGAAATACAGAAGAAAACTTAATATTTGGATTATAATATTTATATTTGTATACAATTGAAAAGTTGATATAAAGTTTTTACAATGATGATGAGCTGTCTCTTATACACATCTAGATGTGTATAAGAGACAGGGGCGCCACCTTTGAACGAGCAAAAGTAGCGAATCCCCAGCTCATCATCCTTTTGTGTCGCAAGGACCATCAAAAGTGGCAGTGAACTTTGTTTTCTAAATTTGTCATGTTGACTCTCTCACCTGGATGATTTTTACTGGCAAGGTTCATCATAAGCTGGCAATACATCTGGAATTTTGTAAGTTTAACACTATTGTACAGCAATTTTACATAGTGGAGAGTTCGACATGTAAGCTATCCCAATCCTATTTTTTTTTTTAGAATTGTCTTAATCCCAAGTGCCCAACATTCAATATTATTTTCAGCCCACGATTGTTGTTTTTGATTACAATTTTGGTTAATTTATTATCCTCCATATTATTAATTTTTATCTAATAATTTAGCATTCTTATTAACTGATAATCTTTAGTGGGGAACATTCCTAGCTCATTTCTAGAACCTTCATTTGGGCATGACTGGTGGACATTTAGGACAAATTTACAATGTTTCATTTAGATATTCTGTATGCTATCCATATTGTAATATCCCCATAGTTCACTACCATATAATAGAATTGGCATAATTTGACTGTACTGTCGTAAAGTTTATGTTGTATCTTTGCAGATGTAAATCCCAAACTGAAATTTTCCTTCTAAAGTTAAACATGGCCCTATTCTCTTCCCTCCCTGACGTTCACTCACTCACACTAAAATGGGCAACCACTTGTTCTGCTGTCTCCAATTTGTTAGGACAAAAACAAAATAGTCGAATGTTGTCATAGAGTTGATCCGTTGACAGTACAGTTTAATGTTGTTGGAGCCATTTAAACAATTTCTAAGACAAAATATCACTGTTTTGCTTTTTTATTTCTTTGAACTTTAAGTTGAAATTGAGGAAGTATCAACAATCTCTTACTAAGTGTAATTTTGTTTTATTAATGACTACTTATAGAATAGTCATTAGGAAGAATGTTACCACAGAAATTTTGATGGTTTTGCAAATGCAATTTTATCAGGCCTGGAGCCAGCAGCCTAAAATGGGCCCCGTTCTAAAAATGGTCCAGTTTTGTACTTGACTTACATAAAGTAAGTAGGAGAAATTGAATAATGTTGCTTAATCGGTGGTTGTTCATTAAATATTATAGTTAGACATATTTCGTTTATTGAGTATTTGTTTATTAGTAGTTACTAAAACAATATTTAAATTAATTACATTTGTGACAGTATCAGGTTGCGATCAAATTACATTACTCTCTTTGCATTTGTAAAATAATATAGAATAATGACCCGGATAGAAGATAGGTCTGCATGTATCATTACCAAGACGTATTTGGTCGAACCAAGTGTTCCCAGAATGAAATTTAATTTTAATTTCTACAGAAGGGAAAGTGCGTTTAAAAGTCCTGTGCCTGGGTCTAAAGGCCACACTCCGAGTTCCAAACGCATACGCATTTTTCTTCCGTTTTTATTAGTTCACAAACTTTAAGTAGGCTTGCCTAATCGTTCAACAGCTGGCTAAACTGCACAGCCATTATGCATATATTTATCGGATTTTTTTTTTAATCGTTTAAAGTATTCTTCATCTCAGAGGTCTAGAATTACTGCTTCTTACCTGGGCCATTAGATATTATTTTTATACGAATACAAGGATAATAATAATGCAAAGAACTTGTCTAGAACTATCCTGATCCTGTGCATTACAATGGCCTGTTGCTTTAATTTAAACCTCCATGGATAGAGCGATGCACCTGGTACGTCATCACAAATTTAGTTTAAAGCACCACGTAATGTAAAGGATTTCAAAAATGGGATATTATGTACCTAATTATGCTAAATCAGTTTTTATATATAAAATCGGTAAACTTCTCTTTTAAGAACGTTAATCCAATTCCAATTGCATCCTTAGTATGCTCAGATGTATCTCTAGTGAAATAAATATGAACTTTGCTGAAACATTTAATAAATACTCAATTATAATAAATATGGTTAACCTTTATGCGCATAGCTATTGCTGCTTTTGCCTTCTGCCTAATTTTGTCTTCCGTGATAATTTCTAACTCTAATCTAAATAATTAATCAACTACTGGTAGTTATCATGTAATAGATACAGCTCGTTAACTTTATCCTCCCAGCATTGATTAAAAAAATTAATTACAAACTATAAAACAGTTTTAGAATTCCTAGGACAAAACAATTATTAATATGTTATATTGTTTGACCTAATTATGCCTATGTGCAATTACGTTTGTCGAGTTAAAATGCCGCCGGAGAAGGTCTAAGTTATATAGCCTACAGTACCGTAAGTGTCTACGAGCTGAAAAAAACCAGTAAAACCCTATATTTCGCGGCCCTTTATTTTCGCGATTTTACAATTTGAAATATTTTGCGTCCTTTTATTTTTTTCAGAAAATGTAGGCTTAACAGACTTTACCAAAATGTTTACCAAGAGTTGTTAATTAAAATTAACAACTCCTACCCTCGGACTGTACACATTTTAAAGAACCAAGACTCTATTGGTCAATTTATGGGTGCAAAAATAAGGAAGAGTATTGCATTAAAGCGCGTGAAAGTAATTTAAATTTGTTCAAGTGTTTGATATTTAATAACTTACATTTTAGGTAAGTGATTAAAAACAAAATAATTAAATTTTACTCTTAAGTTATTTAGCTCAACTCTGACAGCATCTTTAACGATACGTAAATGTGTCATAAACCAGAGTGTTACTTATTTATGGCAGCATTACTGCAACATTGCTTAAAGTTTATCTCTTTACAAACATCGTTATTTATTAAAAGTATCTCTTCGGAGAAATCTCAAGTAATTAAATATCTGCGTGTATTAGATTCTGTCTTGTCCGTCGAAATACTGGAGATGGGGGCGTATCATGTTGATCCCTGTGTCCTGCGCTGTCCCGTATTATCGCATGGTGGTCGCTAAAGGCTCTGTATTAGTGAAAATGTTAAGTAACGGTACATGTGATTAATTGTAACATATTCTACATTTACAATATCAACATTATACACTTTTGGCCACCTATATGTCTATATACAGGTGTAATAATTATTACTTTTAATTAACTGGTATAACGGAAAACGGGAGATACGATAATGGTCATTATCGTTGAATCATGCGAAATAACGCATAATTAATGTATTTGTGGACGCTATCATGTCAAATAATTCGTCCAAGCGTGAACATACGCAAATCAATCAACATTTTAATTGTAAAGTAAATGAGGCATGTTGATACATAAACATTTTGAACTGTTCTGTATTCAGGTTACGGACAAACATTTTCGATTCGTTTCGTTCGCGATTCAGACTATTCATTTTATTTGATATATTTTTTGTATGCAGCCATGATCAACTGAGCTATGCTTTTCATTCTCCCACTCTCAGCAGCCTCATTAGACAGTATGCTTTTCCCAGTGGACAGTGTTACGTTTATTTGTTCTACAAATGGGATTATCCTGTAGCCTAGAGTTTCATTGCTTTTCCATTTATTATATTATTAACTCGTAGGCCTAGAATTCTCAGATATAATCATACAATCAATTAACTCTTTCGAAACTTTTTATTTGAAATTACAATACAACAATACAAGCAACATAACATTGTAACTGAAAAAAAGCAGGTAAAAGATCAGAAAAATATCCCTAAAATTCGTTTCATACTTAATGTAGTAAAAAAATCCATTGGTTGTTTTTCAGAACATTTTTACCAACATCGTTTCCTAGGACCTAATGTTTTCAGCAGATCATTCTATGACTTTAGACCTATACAAAGATGTTGTTTTTCTTTTCTAAGAGTAGTCATACAGAGTGACAAATTTTGTAAGTATAGGTACATTTCTTAGGATATATTATCAATTTTATGATCTCTGGATCTCAGAAAAAATTATTTCAAGACATTAGGATTAGGTCTATATCTATATTTTTAGATGAAACATGAAAATACATAGTTAAAATAATAATAAATCTATAATTCTCATAATACAATGATCCCAAAACAGTAAATCCTAAAAATGCGTGCCAAATCTTGTTTAATGAGCTCAGGAAAGAATAGGCTAAAATAGCAGCACTAAAAACATGACAGCAGCCCGAGAATATAGAGTAACCAGGAAAACATATAGGGCCTAGGCCTATCTGAGTTTGGTTATAGGGCTAAGAACTAAAATAAATTGAGTGTCGGTATTACGAAAATATTATAGACTGCATTGAAAATTGTAACAATATAATCAACTAATATTTTGCACACACATTTTAATTTAAATTTGCGTGCAACGTTAAATTAAGTCTATGAATAAATCGCCATTTCGGTACGGGCGTGCATTTTCTTAGCATGCAAGTTAAAATGCTTAATCATGAATGTATTGATCAAGGTTCCAATGAAGCTTTGCCAAAATAAATCAGCATTATCAAATAATCATGCATTCAATCGTTGCCAGCAGCGGATCCACAAACAATAAAGAAAAAAGAGAGAAGAAAAGAAAGTCCAGAAAGAGGGGACCACGTTACCTTAGACCTACACGTAAAAAAGCTAATTTTCGATTAAATTCTATCAGTTTCTAGAGTCTCACGCATTCAACAAAAATCTGAACACCACCAGTGGCTAAAAGTGGCCCCAGTGGCCTCTCCGAGGTCCATTTAGACTGGGACTGGGCCAATGAAAGCACATATGTCACGCCACTGCTGAGGTTCCCGAGGCCCCTCCAGGACCCTTTTAAGTAGGGGCCCGGGGCTGCACCCCAAAGAACTCACGGGCGTTACGCCACTGTTAATAGCCTAAATACATAGGAATGTAAAATGTGAAAATAAAATACTGGAGCCTTTGGCATAAAAATTCAAGGACACTGCCGTAGATGATCAAAATGTTATTAGGGCCTAATGTAATAATAGATATAACAAGTAGGGGTTCTGTCCTATCAGTGGCGGTGTTTCACAAGTAAATTAAACTAGAGATTTTAACTAGATATGTGGGTTTGGAGACAGTTTGGTATTTCTACGGGACCCTAAACGTGACCTCGGTGGTCCACGTTACCGATACATCATTTCGTCAGTGTAAAGTATACTTAATGCGTTGAGATGAACCTTATAGATGCAATGTCTGTCATGAGGTAAAAAAGAATATGAAAAATTCAACCGTCATTGTTTAATTGTTACATTTATGTTATTAACTTACAATTTAAAATTGTGAAATAATGACCCCCATTAATTAACGGACAGTTAAGTAACATATGTAGGGGTGTAAGGGGTGCTCAAGCGCTAGACATCACAGCTAGTGATGTTAGGGCCGACTAGTCCAAAAGTCGAAAGGTGAAATTAGTAACTTGCCGGCGAACCGTAGAGCACATAATTCACCTCCATGTGGTGCATCCTGGAAACTAGCTCCTTGCGGTCCTGGGCTAACGAAGCTCCGGCTAAGGGAAGGAAACCCTCGAAAAGATAACCTACTGCGGCGAGCTAGCAACCATCCTGTTACGAAAACTGTAGATGAAAGGACCACTTTGAGGAAGTATTGAATAGACCAATCTCAGACAACCCTTTAACAGAAGACTTATTAGCTAACGATGACAAAATTGACAACATTAGTACTGAACACATTTCTAAAGCAGACGGGAATAAAAAAGCCTGGAGGAAAGGATGAGATTATAGCTAAACTATTAAAGGTACAACTGTTGACTGGCTTGCTGACCTGTTTGCAACAATATGGGATTAAGAGACAGTACCTAAAGAATGGAAATAAGGACTCATCAATCATCAATTGCCAAAGAAATGTGATTTGAAAGAGTGCGGAAATTGGCGTGGTATAACATTGACATCGGTTCCAAGTAAAATATTTGGTCCAGTACTGATCGACGTAATCAGAGATGTTAATAACAAGCTGATCAAACAAACAGAAAAACAGGCTGGATTTAGGCAAGAAAGGAGCAGATTTTTATCTTGCGAAACATAATTGAGCAGGCTGTCGAGTGGCAGTTGACTATACCTATCACATTTGTGGACTTCGAAAAAGCTTTCACCTCCGTTCACAGAGAGAGTCTATGGAAAATAATGGCAAGTTATGGAATTCTACCAAAGATTTTGAAAATGATCCAGACCCTTTATGCAAACAGTGAATCTGCTGTATTAGATGATGGTGAGGAGTCAGAATGGTTTAAAGTGGAAACAAGGAGTGAAAAAAGGTAATGTGATGTCAGGTTTTATCTTCCTGATCTTGGTGGATTGGATAATGAAGAATGTAACAAAAGGAAACAATACGGTGATCAGATGGAAGTTCAGGTCAAAATTGGAGGATTTTGGTCTTGCTGATAATTTAGCCCTATTATCATCTACCATTAATCATATGCAGATGAAAGTGACAAAGTTGTATGAATATGCGTCAAAAACTTGTTTGAAGATAAATACCAAGAAAACAGAAGGTCTGCCGCTGAATGATGTAGTGAAGTTTACCTACCTGGGTGCTACCATCAGTAATGAAGGTAGAGGAACAAAAGATATTCACAATAGAACCTTCAAATCAAGTGTGAGTCTCATTCATGAAAATGAAACAGATCTGGAATTCGAGAAAACTCACATTAAGAACCAAGCTAAAGCTATATTAATCTCTGGTAGTTTCTGTTCTTCTGTACGGAAGTGAAACATGGAAAAAATTAGGGGGACACATTCAATTTCACATGTCTAAGAAGAATACTGCAGATTAGATGGCCATCCATCATCTCCAATGAAGAAATACTCAGAAGAACAAAACTAAAGCTGATTAGTGAAAAAGTGAGAGAAAAAAAGGTGAATATGGATTGGCCACGTGCTACGAATGAAGGAGGAGAGCCATTGCTTTACTGCACTTTAATAGGCACCCGAAGGAAGAAGGAAGGGGGGGGGGCGACCAAAAACAATCAATATGACGCCGAGCAGTGGAAAAACGGAATGATATACTGGGGTGGACATCCTGGAGCGAAGCTAAAACTGTGGACGCTGGAGAAAGAGAGATAGAGAGCCTTACGGCCTTATTGGCCACTGAGCCCGACGAGGATAAGTAAATAATATATATCTTTGCTGTATTATTATTGCATAGACCCTAAGTTGGCTGGCGATTAAGGATTATCGTGGAAAAACATCTGTCAGCTAAACTGGTTTTTATCTGTATCTGGTTGAAAGTTAAAGAAAGACAGATACTGGCCTGACGCCAAACAAGAGTTTCAATGTGAGAATTATTAATGTATCGGCGGATATTTTTAGAGTTTATGACCTACAAATATCTACAACAGCAAGATGATAATAATAGCAATTATGATGACTGAGGCGCCGGAAACAGTTGGCGGTTAAAGGAGGCCGGGGCTGGATAATTTGCTGAGGCAGCTTTGGGCCTTGTTAGGGTACAGACGATCCCATAAGCCTTCAGAAGCATTGTAAATATTCACAGGACCGGTTTTTGATTTCCAATTGAATTAAATAAAAAAAATCATGGTAGGCATTTTACAGACATTCTGCATTTTCTCGATAATAAATGTCATGGAAAAAATTACTATATTCCAAATAAACATTGCAAAAATATTAGCCAATTAAATTGAAAATCAGGTCTATATAGTACCTTGATAACTGATCAGTCTAAACACTAAAATGTAGGCTGCTAATAAGAAAGCAATTTAGCTTAGTCGGCTGAACTATGTGTAGGTATTGTTTATGCGCTAAACATGGAGATACAATATTTGGTCCCCGTTTAATTCTAACCGCCGCTCAACTTGTGCTTCAGTTTGAGGGTTAAAATGCATCTTTCAACACCGCCCCGTCTTTCGGACGTGTTGGTAAGCCTGGCCCTGTAAATTGTGGCATATGTGCAGGTTAAAGACTGCAGTACACTTTTCTGTAAAGAGTAGGGGTTGCTCTCTGAAATACTGTAAGACTTTCGTATGTTATTGTTGATATATCTCACACCGAAAAAAAAATCAAATCCAGTACAA
Organism: Anneissia japonica; assembly: GCF_011630105.1. Taxonomy (NCBI): domain Eukaryota; kingdom Metazoa; phylum Echinodermata; class Crinoidea; order Comatulida; family Comatulidae; genus Anneissia; species Anneissia japonica. The sequence goes on from NW_022706987.1 coordinate 1,032,789, forward strand.
TAATAAACTTAGGCAAGCAAATGCTCAATGTTAACAACAATTTTATGGCACCGTGTACCCGTGTACAAAGGCATTAACTCTAATAGAGACTGTTTCGTACGCGCCGTTAATAAAAACGAAAACCATGGTGGTAAATACGGCATATCGACCAAAAGATGATACCGTAATATATAAAATTATGGGACTTATGATTGATTGCGTGGTCATAAGTCAATTTCAATTGTCATTAAATAAAAGAGGAACCGAGAAGGAGAACAAAATACAGCAAAACCAACAGGATGTAAATTTACAAGAATACATACTATAGTATGGTTTGATAAAATACCTTCCCCCCCCCCCAGATATACTTACAAGAAATATTGTACATACATTTACGTCGAGAACGTCCAGAAATGTGAATTTGACGCTCTTAATTTTAGTACAAATCTGTAATTCCTAAAATGCGTAAGAAATCATGAAGCAAATTTCCAAACTATTGCTATACGTTAACCAATAAATTTCCAGTCGAAATACAGTTTGCAAGGAATGCGAAGGAAATACACACACACACACACACACAATCACTTTTTTCTCAACTACTTACACAGCTTTACTGGCCTATAGATAATTCATGACTTGCACGGTTTCAGATGCTTTGACGCCTAAACCAACAGAAATATAGCAGTGTTTTCATCTGTAACGAACAATCGCTGATAACGTCATCTGCGAATCTCAGAAGCGCCATATAGAATAATTCACACGTGCAGATATACGAAAATGCGTTCACGCATGGACTACCAAAAGTGCTTCAAGTTATGTATACCCTTACAGAAATACTCTTGACGTAGATTCTAGGACGTAATGATGACATCACTCACGAGAGAGCCTCATCTAAATAGATTTTCGAGTGTAAAACAAAAAGTTGTCTCCGTAGAACTGTTCTAATTAGGTGTGCTCTAGGGGGATTAGCGGCTCCACTATCCTGTTCTCTCAAAAACTGACTAGCGAATTTTCTGGCTTAGAATCTCGGCGCTGTTTAAAAACTTTATGAGCGCTCGTGAGAAATCAATGGTGATTTCGAAATGTTTTATCAATCAGCGGTGTAATAGGTCTAAACGTTAAAAAGATTAAAAACAGAAACAGAATTAATGAATGTATGCATTTTATTAAATGTTTGCTGTTTCTGCATCTTTAAAAGACTTAATCGATTGTGGTCGATCATGCTATGCTACCTATGATCAATGATAGATTAAAAATGTATATACGTCTTTCTAAAGTAAAATTTTAACAGTTTAAGATCTCGAGTTGCTAAATAGCCTATCCACTTTCTGTTTTGAATCCTAGTGAGGATAAAGAGTGTTAAAAAGAAAGAGGTAGAGAGAAAGAGAGAGAAATAGGGCCTAATAGTCATTCTTCTTCCTAGTCTAGCATTGTGAATGCTAACGTTAAAAGAAGGGAAATACTGAAGGTAATATACCGTAATTAACTTGAGACAGTAGCAATAATTTTCGCAAGCTAGGTGGCGCAGTATACTTAGAATGGAAATTATGTGAAATTGTTAAAAATAATACATTCATGAAGGTAGTTCAGCGTCTGGCGATAAACGCAATGCGTTGGCGTAAGTTACGCAGTTGGTAGACCAATTATAGCAGCTACAACTCATCAAACATGGAAATTTCACAAACTTTACTGCAAAGAGGAGTTGTTTTTGACGGAATCCAGATTTAATGTTAATTTGATCATAGAGTTAAAACGTATAACTCCATGATTTTATTAACATAAAATCAGTGACTTGCACACTGCATCTTGCAAATAATCTAGGTAAATTTAATATTAGCTAGCCTAGGCAATTCGAGGGACAACTGCAGGTTGATGGTCGATGTTATTTGCAGCACTGTACGATAACATTTATGATTTTGGACATTTTTTCCGGCAGCTGCTCATCTCCGTAACGTGAACGATACATTTTGTAGCACATACAAAAACTGCCATGACATAAATAGGCTACAAATTTCTGACCTAAATTACAGTGTACATGTACCTCCGTACGCAGTACAGCATGACGCTGCTAGTTATGGATTATTCTCTTTATCTTTAAATACACGTTAATTAATAGATAAATGAAATTATATTAATTTAAAAACAAGGCTGCACTACCCAATACGTCTGTGCAAATATCAGCGCTAGTTTCTCAGAAACGGTGTGTGTTAGCTAATTTAACTGTCCTACATGACTGAATAATTCCGCTGTCCATTTGGAAGTGTCTCGCTTTTGAACATTCAGGGATTAAAATGACTACCGTACTGTACGCTACCAGGACTTGAATAAACGGTAAATTATCTTGATGTCTCAGTGGCTGGTGTGTTTAATGATATAGCCTATAAAACTTCATAAACATAATTCCGCTCAGGAAGCATTTACCAAATATTACCACATGAACATCCGGAATGTTTTATGAATTTATATATATACATATACTGTAACTTATTTGCAATAACGCTGACGTCTGGCAACACACATTAACAAATGATTTCAGTTTAAACATCGTCGAGGGTTCGAGTGGATACTTGAGTGGATGCGAATCCGGGTTCCAATTATGGTACTGTATTACCAAAAGTAATAACACACCAGAACACATCAATATCTATCACCTAAAATCCTGTCTTACGACACTGTATGCATCCTCCTTCTATATTTTTTTCAGGTGAGCTGTGATTTATCATATGAGGTAATCTAATTTTCTTGTAAACTATCGTCGAAACCTGATCGCGTCTCGATTTCAAGTACCATAAATAACAACTCTAACTGTGATTAATAATAGAAGTAATAATACAAGACCGAAACTGAAAATATATGGAAGTGATCTGCATTGAAGCCGACAAACGAATATAATAGACAGTCCGTCCCAGAATACCGTGTATTAACGAAGGACTTTCAAACGTAGGCCTACAGTTAAAATATTAGCACTACACTGTAAAAATAGCGTAGCGGATTTAAACAAAAAGCTCCATGCAATGTTGTCCCGTCTTTTGGTGACACTTTTAAAAGCTAAACGTATTTAGGCCCGACCTCATGTGCTTAGCTTTCTTACGTGTTTAGCATTAGATGGATGCGCTTAGGTATTTAACATCATGATGTCGAATACCTAAGCACATTTAATTCTAAACACGTCGAGATCCTAAGTAAGATATATCTAAACACGTTTGGCTTTTAAACATCTCACCAAAGACAGGACAACATTGTGTGGAGCTTTGTTTAAATCCTCCACGCTGATTTTTACAGTATAGCACCCACATGTACGAGCTCCTTCATTTTATCGCCTTACAGAATCTCAATGCTGATTTGTGTAATATGTCCAATAATCTCATCAAGGGTTATAAAGTGCCAAGAGTTCCGACTCCAAATAGTCAGTGCTCCATACAAGCATCATAAAGAGATTTCTTCTCGTTGCATAATCCCAAATAAGGAAAGTACCGCTAATTGGTGTAGACTCAAAGCCAATTATGACACAATAAAAAGTTAAAACTCATGCAAAAATTATTGGTTTTGCTTTAAGGGAGAAATTACCTCCAATAAGGCTATCTATGTTGACTATACTCATATGATCACCGATTTTGTGACTATTGTTATAACTGCTGTATAGAAAAATTACGCAAATCATACAAATAATGTTTAGGCCTATGTAAATAGCAATAATCAACTATTGCAAATAATCAACTCTTCACTCCACATGCCAAATAAAGACAGGGTAGGCATAAGGGTGTCCGACCAGTTGATCAAAATGCAGTTTGCCGAAACCCGGTTTGCTGAGTTTAGGCCACTTTGCCGAAATCCAGTTTACCGAATCCAGTTCACCGAAAACATGAAATCCCAGTTGGCGGAAACCCGGTTTGTCGAACCCAGTTTGCTGAATTTTTTCACTGGACATAACAACCACAGCAAAAAATTAGTTAATGTCCATCAAAAGGGTTACCTTGCTCACAACTTTACCGAGCCATACTATCAGTGATTTAGCCTATTTTATCTTAGGCACCAATTTCAAATCACTATGGCTAGAATGTGTGATGGGATCCGTTGGTTTCTCTGTCATAAATATAATGTTAATGATTTAAACAAAGATTTAAGTTGTATAAGTGAATATATATATATATATCTGTCTCTTATACACATCTAGATGTGTATAAGAGACAGGTAATAATGTGGTCCAAGAGTCGACGATAGCTGCTGTTAATGTTTCACTGCTTTTAACTGAATTTCGTCAAACTGGGTTCGGCAAACTGGGATCAGCAAACTAGGTTTCGGCTAACTAGGATTCATTGATTGTGATTCGGCAAACTGGTACTCGGCAAACTGGGATACGGCAAAGTGGTCTCGGCAATCTGGCATTCGGCAAACTGGATTTCACGAGAGCGGCGTTGAGACTCGACTTCCCAAAATCACTTAAGAATTTGGTGTCTGATCTAAATGGTTGAGAGGGAAGCTCTACGCAACATTATTGTACCACTACTGCAACATGTAGTGTGCTATACAACTGAAACTCTAAAAAATATTTTAATCTAACCGGAAATGTCAACGGTATTTAGCATTACATCATTTTTAGTAGGATATTCTCTAGGAATAGGTGATAGGTGAATTCACATAGAAATAGGTGAGACTAAATAATAAAACAATATTACAGAATGTTTAACAGAATCTTTTTAATTCAAAATGACTGTAGATTGTTATATAAAATTGTACGTACAAACTCTACACGATTGGTCGCTCTAAAAATATGCTTGTGCTTACGTTTTGCAAGAAGAATCAATGATACATTCATTGACTGAACTTATTATTCTATGACTGACCTTATTTCCTGTCTTTGGGAAAGGATTATATTTGGATATACAGAAAATAAAATATTAGGATCCATAGATAAATTAACTATAATATTTTTTTGTTAAATATCATATCTATATTTATAAAAAACAATATATTATATATGTTTATGAATTTTTAACAAGATGTAAATTTTTAACAAGATGAATTTTTAACAAGATGTAAATATCTATCTTGAAAAGAAGCCCATCCAAATTTTAGAAAAAAAAAAAGAAGCCCACGGCTTCAATTCCAGGTTTTACTGTATATCCAGTGGCGGATTAAAGGAGGCCTTTCGGCCCGCAAACGCCCCCTAAATTTACCAATAATTGTTTTAGAAATTAAGATAAAAGGAAAGTTATACTCACATTTTAAGTCTATGAGTGCCATTTTCGGAAATTTAGAGGTGCCATAATCATAAATATTTTTACCTCAACCCCAACCATGGTGAAGCTGAGGTCGTATCTGAGTAAGTCCCTCCCTGCCCCATTCCCTCTCTATTTCAAATACCTTGACCTTCAATTGATATCATATACTTTATTTTATCGTTAAAAACAATCTAGAATACAATGACAAATATTGGAAAAACGCATCTAAAACCACAATCGAATTGGCGACTGGATACAAAAAGGGCCCAAGTCTCAGAAATTCACAGGGCCCCGCCGTTCTAGAAAAATGTTAAGTCTTTAATTTGAAGCCCAAATAACAAGTGGTATATCATGGGTTTTAATATTAGATAAAATATCACGCAAGCAACTTAAGCATTCACTTGGTACTCAATGAGTTGTATTAGAAGTCTGTTTTTAAATGTACAAAAATGCAAAATCTGAAAGAAACACACATCCGTATTTATAAGAGCGCCCCCTTATGTTCACATAATTTTAATGCCATACCACTGAAATATTACGAATTTAGCTAATATTATGGAAGTTTATTTAAATTGAAACATTCGGAATCAATTGAAGTCATAATTTGATCAATGTGCAATCTATATGTCATCCCTAGACTGCATAGTTTTTACGGACATTATTCCCAGGGTCGCGCGAGTAGTATAGTTTAATACCCCGGAAAACCTGGGCCCAAATTTGGAAAAGCATATCAATTAATTATATCCATGGATAGACAATTTGATGCCTCGCGATGCCGAAGGCAACTGTTACGAGTCTTCAGAAAAATATTATGCATAAAGTATAGGCCTATATACCCTTGGTCCTAATTAATGATATTCCCATTGGGACAAATGCTACATGGTCGGAGTGAGTCTTTACTAATCATCACCTTACGATGAAAGAGTTATTTTTTTTTATAGTAATCGAAATAATTGACGTGTTTAGTATCATGAATATGCATTACCCTTTTTTCTACTACATTGCTGATACTATAATTATCAACGTATGACCGAATGGGGGAAAACGAATCTGCCAAATTTAAGAAAACAACCTTATCAAAACGTAAATTTACCATCAAACAGATAAACAAACACGTCGCACATGCCTATAAGAGGCATCAAACAGCAACAATGAAACAAAAATGCCTTACAAACAGATTATAACCATAAACGGGATCAGCTGAAAGCAGCAAGGCTACGGATATATTATTATATTATAATATTTATAAATCAGGAACAGGTGGCCAGCCAACACTTGGATATGGAAGGAAGTAGCAGATCTCAATGGTGGTGAAGACTGGACTCGGACTACATAAAACAATGTAAATATCATCGTACTAATATCGTCCTAGTTTTAAACAGCTGTGTAGATA
>NW_022706987.1:1040350-1062131 GCF_011630105.1 Anneissia japonica
CTTTTAGTGACGTCATTACGTTCTACGTCCTACCGTCGTCGTGCAATCGAAAGCTTTTTACTATCTCTGCCCTGTACAAATTGCAATTGAAAACGATCCGTTGTGCAAGCATATTCGCGTTGCCGGTCTCCCCATGCTCGTCGTTGCCGTCATTGGGTGTCCGGCTTTTGAAAGTCAGCATTCAATCAATCAATCAATCAATCAACCAACCAATCGAATCGAATCAACCAATCAACCAATCAACCAATCAACCAATCGAATCAAATCTAATCAATCAATCAACCAATCGAATCGAATCAAATCTAATCAATTAAACATGGCGAGTCGAATGGCCGTCGGCCGAGCGGTTAAGGCAGGGGCACCGCAACCTACATCCGCATCGGCGCTGGTTCGAACGGCACACTCGCCATTTTGTTGAGGAGGTGGAACAAGTCTTCTCGGATAAGGAAGGCCCAGTGGACACATTAGCTCATCTTCACAATAAAGAACCCAGTACATATTTCGGGAAGGGTAGGAGGCTACCCCGGTGTACTGATCCATACAGTCCCTGTTGTGGACAGACGGAAGTAGCTGTTACGGTTTACCGACCAGCTGAGACACAAAGAGAGAGAAGAAAGTTACTGTATCCGCTACTCTGTAGTCCACGCTTTGAGCGCTCTGATCTTTATGAAATAGCGCTATATAAATGATGGTACGTAATCAATCAATCAATCAATCAATCAATCAATCAACTAATTGAATCCAATCTAATCAACCAACTAATAAATCAATCAGACAATAAATGAATCAATCAGTCAAGCAATCAATCAATAATCAATTAATCAATCAATCTTATAACTTTGCAACGCGCTATTTTTAATGGGTAGGCCTATATTTTTTAACATTTACATGTAGGCCAATATTTCTATATCAACATGCCTGTCCGTCCGTCCCTCCGTGATTACCACGATAAAAGACAAGTTCAACATATTAATGCGACACAATTATTCTTCTTGGTTCCCAGAATGGCATGTTATGTATTGCAAAAACATTAATGACTCCACTGTAGTGACAAATTGAGTAGGCCTGAGAGAGAATTTCAGTCTGCAATTTCGTTTAATTTTTGCCAGTATGGCCAAAGTGTGTAATGGACATACTAATTCTATGATGTATGTTTTCCTCATGTTTAATGTTGTGGCCATGAAAGAATATTTTCAACTTATAATTTCACTTAGGCCATATCCATTTCAATTCAGTAGTGACAGAAGTCATCGAGTATATTATCCGTAATTACAATTATACAATACGATCAACAAACATAATTACACTCTTAACATAATTACACCTTGGCCTATCAGAACCGTACATAAATCAAAATTGTAACGTCAAAATGTAATGTGAGCAGATATATATTACAAGACAGATATTTCTGTACAGACAGCGACCTAAGATCTCAAAATAACGACTGAACATACAGGTTTATGGTTAGTCACATCAATGGCCCAATGAACACCAGGGCAGGCCTACAAAGAGGAAGTGGGATGCAGACAATGTAAATTCGAGCACATAATGGCAAGTCATTTTATCATCTACATCTTATAATTGGTATTATGGGGGAAAATAAATGTATACAACTTCAGTGCAATTCAATTGCATTTTAAGTGAAATACATTCCATTGAACTGTAGCACATTACACTTAAGTAAAATGTCTTTCACTGAATTCCAATTATAGACCTACTTAAGTGAAATTCAATTGCAGTTTTGTGCAATTGAAACGTTGAAGAAGAGGAATTTGCGAGTGCGAAACAAGTTTTCCTAACCCGGGATTCGAATCAAGGACCTTCTACTGTCCATGTACACGCCGAAGCCAACTGACAGGAACTTCGTTAGTATTAGCATTTGATAGTTTGAAAGTATAATTTATTGCAATAGTTTAACCACATAACTTCAAATAAGGATGCATTTTTGCAGGCATGATTATAATGTGCAGTATTCGAAAGTGTCACACTTTTGGCAATCCCCAGGGTGCTGTAATATGTCTCCCTGGAGTTATTCAGGGTTGTTTTGTGTTTTGTGGTATTTTTTTTTGTGTTTTTTTTTTTGTGTTTTTTTTTATGAATACAATTCTGAGCGGATATTGGCCATTGATGGAATTTGAAGCACAATAAAATTGAAATTGAAAAAAAATGAAATAATTACGTTTGATTGTTTTGTCTTCTGGAAACCGAATAAAATAAAATAAATAATTCTACCTTGTTTGAATACAGTTATACTTAAGTTAAGTTCATTTTAAGACGATGCAAATGAACTGTAGGCCTACTTTAGGTGTAATAATACTGTACATTTCATTTAATACTGCAGAGGTAAATGATAAAATGGCTTATTCCAAAGGCACCGCTTAACTGTAGACTGAGGTAGTCGGCGTTTTTGTCAGGAAGTTTTAAAATAAAAAAGGAGTAAAACACAAAAAAGATATCATGTAGACTTAAATGGGTAGAAGAAAAATGCTTTGTAATCTTAATGCTGCCCTTATCGGAAGTGGATTTTTTGGGAAGCAAAACATATTTAAGCTCCCGGATATTTGTTAAGTAACAACAAATGTTCTTCCAAATTTACATGAGGCTATATATAGGCTTAAGTGTAGCGGAGTTGTTCCATGATATGAGCCAGAGCCCATGGAAGGCAAGAGTCTTAAACTAACCTGTCTCCAGTACAAATGGCATGAACAAGAATAATAAGCATATAGAAATCATTGTCCGCATCCGATTGTCGTTGTCGTTCTTCGTTAAACCACGCCTGACGAATGAATAGAAAACGGGTAAAATCTCAACAAAACAAAATGGCTGCGTGTTACTGCGATAAACGCTAGCGCAATCAAGATTGCTTCGGATTTGTGTGATTTATCTTAAACAAATATTTTCATGCAGTTTTTAAATTCTGTTAACCTTAAATTATTTTTTAACTTATCTGGGAAAATACTAGGCTATAATTAACACTTTCTGGAATTTAATATAAATTCTATTAACGCACCTAAACTTACCAATTGGCTATGATGTTTGTTTTGGTCATTGTAGATTAACGTACTCTTTTACGTTAATTTTCGTTGTCAGTGAAGTCTATTTTACGAACAGCCGAATTAAAATAATACTCAACGAAAAATCGTTGTCAACGAAACGAACCAGTCTAATGCGGCCATTGTTATGCTTCAGTTTTGAATTTAATTTAAATTCAAAAGAAACTTCAACCATCGTTAATATTTCAGTTGTGTTGCAACGGTAAATAAGATACGCAGGCGGTTACGTGACCTCAATCCACGCACAATTCATACGCATTGTAAGTTGTACAAAGAAAGGAAACGACAAGCAGAACGGGCGGATTAAATCATATGACGAGTAAGATTACAAAAGAGAACAAAGAAATTGTGTGTCAGAGAGAATGGCAGCTTCAACTAGCTGAGCGAGAGTTCATACATCTGTAACATTTAAAATGATTTATGATAGTGTGACTGTTAATTTAAAAAAAAATTAAAAATTAAAAAAAAAAACGTTTAAAAAAGTTGTTTGTATATAGTTGAAACAGAACCAGTCAAATAATCCTGTTGTATCCTTTGGAAGGCAGAACTACAAGGTAAAATCGGTAAAGAAAATACCAAAAAAAAAATCGATAGAAATATTATAAGCGAGAAATTGAACGAAATGTAGATGGTAATGATAATGCAAATAGTTAGTCTTTACGAATTATAAACTGGCGCACAGTCATTTTGGCAAGTGTTAAAATAAGGCAATTATAACCTTGTGGCCCGGCAATACATATCTTCTGGTAATCAGATAATTATTTAATAACATATTGCTATAGAGTATCGAAGTGTGACGTCATCACTTCGGTACTCTATCCTTAACTGATTAAAGAACAACATGATTGCATATAAAAAATATTTATATTAAAACGTTTATCACAACTTACAACGAGACACATATCATTTTGAAACAATTTAAAGATCTAGTTTTCAATCACTGGGCTTATTCGACTGGTTTATTTCGTTGACTACGATTTTCCTTTGAGTATTATTTTCTTTCGACAGGTTCGTAAAATAGACTTCGTTGACAATGAAAATTAACGTAACCAGAATGCGTTAATCAGCGTTAAGTTATCCATGTGACCAAAACAAACATGGCCGATTGGTCAGTTTAAAAATCAACATTTGCGTTAATATAATTTAGATTAAATTTGAGAAAATAAAAATTATATTTACCCACATGAATTCAAAAAATATAATTGTAGGCTAACAGATGGTCGGAAAGGGCACTCTCAGACCTAAATTTGATTATAATTTTCCTTTTTCTGCATTTTGTTTAGGATTTTGAGAAATTGATGGTGAGCCGTCTCCCCTCCCCCCACCTTGAATCCGCCATTGAACGGTTCTGTATTGTCTATGAGTAGTTGATTGTTGAGGAAATGTTTGTTCGTTCTCTCAACTGAAAGTTAATCTATACTTAAATTTTTCTCTATGCTTAAATATAAAAAGTAATTTAATTATTGTACTCCATGTAAACATATTAGCCCACCACAGACAGTATCGTTAATATTATGTATCTATATTAAGCAAATTATAATAATTAGCATACCAATAACATTGCAGTAAACTAATAAACATATTCCATTACACTGTAGAGCTGACGCCGGAACATAGGTAGGTCTACGTAATGAAATAGAGGGAGAATTAGGTACTCTTGATGAATGTTGATTCTGTAAATTGGCTCCCGGATGTCTGCAAATAAACACATGATGAGCCAATACAGCAGACCTCAGAGACACACGCAAGCGATTTTCGCAACCTCGAAGTTCAAAAAACGTTCGTGTTCTTTTTATTGTTCACAATGTATTATTAGGCCTATAGGCTAACTAGGAAAGTTGTCCTAAAATAGGTTTTGAATCCATAAACTACGTGTTGTTTATTTATGTGTACATCCTTCATCATGCCATGATTACATTAATGGACCACGCAAAGGAGGTCACAAAAAATGCGAGCGTAAACATGAGATGTTTCACAAGTTGATAACGAATAAGTGCTGGTGCGTGACGAGCATCAGTTTACGCGTAAACGAACTCACCCGCATCGGCAGTCTGTTTAATGTGTTTTAAAAACCTGCCAGAGACGAACTAAAGACATGAAAACAATAATAACTGAACCAACACAATTAATAAACATACAATTTTGAGGACGACTGTCAAATAAATTTAATTTATACCTCCATGGTCCAACTTAACCGGTAGGTATACGGGATCGTGGAAATTTCGGAGACGACTGTACTGTAGAAGACTGCGATAGGCCTAACTATAAATCCCAACCAGACGTATTAGGTTATTACAGTACCAGTCAATTTGTTAAAAGCTTTCACTTAGCCTTCTGGAGATAAAAACACAAACATTGCTATATATGTACGTGTGCGTGCATAAACCAAGACATACAATTTGAAAAAAAAATAATGTAAAATCAACTTACTTTTACTAGTTATATTGCATTAACGGAAGAACTACGAAGACCTGCAGGACAAAAATACACATAACATTAAAGCGTCGTCCTCCTAAAAAGAATACAGTTCAACACACAATAAAATAAACTGGGCATGCGCACGCTTAACGGCAGTACATACAATGTTCCCAATAAAAACGATGTATGCATACGGCGATTTGTCTGGGAAATCATTGGAAAACATATGGCAGAGAATGTGGCAGGCGCGGCTGTATCAGATGTAAAAATAACGATTGAGAGCACGGCGTGTGCCCTTCAATCCATGGACTCTACATAAATGAGAAGTTGATTTATTCCCTTCATATCTCGACCGCTACAAAGCGAAGATGCTGCCCGCCAAATATATGTCATAGATATACGAGAAAGATAATAAACGCTGACTAATGAATTTGTCCTGTTTCTGAGTAGACGCAAGAACAGTTCATATAGTACGAACAAATAAAATCGATTAAATACATTAAAACAACCACTGGGTGTAGGTAGTAAAGTTGTAGGCTAGGCATGCGAGTCTTTGATAAGAACAAGTACTTTTTTGCTTCAGGTTTTAAAATGTAGGAAATAAAGGTATTATAGGCCTCCTTCCCGTGAGCGAGTTTTCGAGGCCGTATGTAAATTAGCAAACTTTCTATGTTTGATGGGCATTACAAAAACTTACCTTTCTAAAGATAAAACCTTGCAAACCTTGCTATAATTGTTAATGTAGGACTGTTTTTTTGACACACACACACACACACGTAAAGCAGAGATCAATGTGATACGTCTTTATGCATCTTGAACGGAAATTCTACGAAGGGATTCGTGTCCTGGACGTAACGTTGCAACGTTCTGTGCATAGTACCGATACAGTGAGTTTATATAATACTGTACTCCACCTTTCTTGTGAAGAGTATAGTTGTAGTATATAATGTGGTCGGTGGTTGATTCCTACCAAGCAACATAAGGTTATAACACAACCAACAACTACAAACTTTACAACACTCACAATAAACACGTGAAAGTGGAGCAGGTTAACAAACAAATGAACCTTAAGTGATTGTTGAAAAGGATGCATAACATCGAAGTCGGTAGAGCTGAGCCAAGTAGAGGAAAATTGCGATTATTGTTAACTTTGTGAGAGTGTGCAAAAATAACAGTCCAACCGGGATTCGAACCCCCGGTCTTCTACTGCACAGTATAGGCCCTTAACAACGTTTTTTCATGTAAAAAAAAATGACCTGTGCAGGAAGTTTCATTGAAAAAAAACTGACGGTTTTATTTACGACAATGTGGTCACGGTAAAAACATAAAAATGAATAAGCCTATGTGCACTCTGTGCAGGAAACATAAAAATAAGCCCATGAAGAATCCACTGGATTTATCCATTGGCCATAGTTTTCAGTAAAACGTTTTATTTGTCACGTATGTTCCCAGTGTCGTTTGGTAAGAAAATCCAGTGTCTGATCTCATGGCCTTCCTTTGGTCTCTCCTAATACACTTCCTTCAGTTCTATAATGCTTTTCAATAGGCTTTCATACCTCATTATATATGTCGTATACACTGCTTTTTTTCTTTCTTTCAAGAATATTTAATAATTGCTCGTTTTCCCACAACTCTGATATCTTCATTTGTTATTCTATCGTTCTATGTTATTTCCTCAATCCTTCACTAGTAATATTTTTCACGAACGTTATTTAAAAAAAAAACACCTTTGTGCAAAAAAGTCACAAACCCGATATAACTCGGACCTCCCACCTATGTAGACGCCTTAAACAACTCAGCCACTGGGGCTTTCGTTTGGGACCTCCTCGGAAACAAGCAGAAATAAAGATTGAAGCTTAAAGATGTAGGCCTACTATCAGTCATAAAGTAAACAAATTGAAAATGTTCATGCCACATTTGAATTTCTTAATTTGTATATTTTAATTTTTACAGTAACTTCAAATTAACAAAATTGAATGAGAGAAAAAAAATTCACCAGTCAATTTTTGGACAGTTTAATAACTTTCCTGTATTCAATTGCATAGCCTATATTTTTAAATTAACTAGTAATCAATTTAAGGATTTTTGTGGTTAATTTCTGTAAATGGGTAAAAACTACTTTTCTTCGATCTGTTCCTCGCTAAGCTTATATTTTATGGGATCACTTTAAATAAGCTATTCAAAATTTTAATTTTTGAGGTATTTTGATTGACAGGTCTAGTATATCTTGAAACAGTTTTCATGAAATTTTCTATTACGTGGGTAATTTATCCTTATATGAGTTTGTACGCGCTTATGTCTAAAAGTTCGAAGTAAATCCATCCAACAGTCATCACCAGAATTATTTTCTCTTTCTATTTTTCATATTTTAATTATAGGCCTATAGACATTCGTGAGATAAATCGATTACTAAGACATCAATGAATAATGATACGGTAAGTCTATAAGTATATGTAAGTGGGACCAGGATATGATTCTTAAGTAGTAGGTGTTTGGGGGAAATCCGGATTTGTTCTTAAAATTTGTCATTATATATACTGTCTCTTATACACATCTAGATGTGTATAAGACGGGATTTGATCCTGGGACCTTCTGTTGTCTATGTAGACGCTTCAACGGACTAAGCCATTGAGGCTTTGTTGGGAATTCAAATACGATTAAAACATCTAATGCTTTCACACTCACGCGCATGCGTGGTAGACAGCACTAGTCCTTGATACATGGCTATGACAGGAAAATTATATACGTTTGTGGTATACGTTATTGTAGAGTTTTTTTTTTTTCTAATTAGAAACCAAATCTGTAACCTTGAGCGTTAACAATTTACAATTTCCCTGAAGGCAGAAATACTTGCAAAGTTAAAATATCAGGCATAAACTTGCGTTGGATTTAATGGTATTCATTCCAAACGTTTTGAATGTTTAGATTTCGGTAATCGCCTCTAAACGTTCTCGTTTATCATCTTTTAATCATCTCTAGATTAATCACTGAACGGCTCGAAAAAAAAACAAAAAACAAAAAAAAAAACAAAAAAACAAAAACAAAAGACAAATATAAATTTTCGACATTAATTAAATTGGTTAAACAGCTTAACTGAACCTCTTCGTCCGCCCAACTATAATTTAAGTAGTTTCCAACATCAAGTTTCAGTTGTTATAATAGTGTAACGGAATGTGTATGCATTCTTTCCTTATATCAGTTTCAATCTAAAACAAATACAGTCCTTACTTGGCGCGGTAATTCTTTTAAAAATGACGTTTGTCTTGCGACCGAAGACGACACTCGTTCTACGACGAGCGTTTAAAACTGTAGGCCTACCGTACAGTACAGTAGTCATTGATAACCATTTTAATTTATGTGTTCTCCCAGTTGGATCGAGTTGCTCTAGGCTGACACTATTTAACAATTTAACACGTAGTCAATTAATTCGAACCTATAATTAATTGATTCAAGCGATAATAATGTGTCATAAAAGTAAGGATAAGTGCTATCTATTGACTCATCATAATATAGATATTAATGATATAGACCTTTATTATCAATGAAGCCTGAGGGAATTGACCTCCTACGAATTAGCAAAAATAGTATCAATAAATACGAAAAATACCACGTATCACTGGCACTTTTTGAGATCTTAACGTCCTAATTCTATTATAAGAGTTGGTTTTGTCACAGACCCTATAATTGGCAAGGTATCTGTGGTTTTGAGTGAGATGAATCTGTCAATACGGTATGTCAGAGAGTGAATTTACAAACTAGAGGAGCTTTAAATGGCAGAGGGGAGGCTATATTGACGTGATAAGCAATGAGGGAGCATGTAGTTTGGGAATACTTTAGTATCAGTAGTGGCGAATTCAAGGGCAGGGGGGATAGCCGGCCCTCCCACCTCCCTCCCCCTTCCAACCTCAACCTTAAAATTTTCAAAAATGAAAAAAAAAGAAGAAAATATTTAATCAAATTTTGGTCTGAGCCCAACCTTAAAGTTTTCAAAAATGAAGAAAAAAAGAAAAAAATTTAATGAAATTTTGGTCTCAGAGTTCCATTTCCGGCTATTTAGAAGTGCCATAGTCATAGATTTTCTTATTAGTGGTCTAGACTCTCCATCTGAGAAAGTCCCTCTTGGCCCATCCATTTCAAATTCCTGGACCTGCCACTGTGAATCAGCATGGATGACAATCGCCTACAGAAGCAACTTTTCTTCTCTGAGAAAGGCAAGCGTAGGCGGACAAATGAAAAACTTTAAAGACACTCTAAGCCAACTTGAAGAAATGGAACATCGATGTAAAAAACTGGGAAGCCAATGCCAAAGACAGAACACTTTGCCGTACCACAATCAGAGAAGGAACGACAACCTTTAAAACAACAGGTGTGCAGAAATATAAGGAGAAGGGAACGAAAAGCAAGACAGCTATGACCAAATCCTGATCTGCAGACCCGAGTACAACCTGTCCTAAATGTCAAAAAACATTCAATGCCAGAATCGGTCTCATAAGCGATCTGATAGTCCATACACTAAACCATCATCTTCGACGCGAGGGATAGCCAACATTTTTTCTTCCGGTTGGAGTTGCTCTAAATTTGTTTTAATTGATTTTAGAAGGTTGGTGGAAAAGTTACTTTAAAATGTGTAATGAATATGGCCATCGGGATTTTTGGCCTTGCAGCCAAACCTCCCGGACAGGGCCCGAAAATCTAATCAGAGTTCTCCGATGCTTATGTTGTAATGGATTTTATGTGTGCTTATATTGTATTTTCCATCACATTTTAAAATTATATGAGCCAATAAGAATGACCCTAAGGGCAGATAATTTTATTAGTGTTCGTAGCTTATGCATAACTGTGTTGTTCAAATGATCTATATCGTGTCCTGGCTGTACTGTTTTAAGATGTATAGAGACTGTCTCTTATACACATCTAGATGTGTATAAGAGACAGCTACCGTACAGTACAGTAGTCATTGATAACCATTTTAATTTATGTGTTCTCCCAGTTGGATCGAGTTGCTCTAGGCTGACACTATTTAACAATTTAACTAGGCCTCACGGGAATTGGGCTCCTACAAAATTAATAATTTTGTTTTGTTAGACGAAATTTCTTCTCGTAGAATTAGTCCCTTGATGGCATCATAAATGTCATATTGTTTTGAGAAAACCTTGAAGTGAAATTAAGTAATTGGTCCTTGCTTCCTGATTCATATACGACGTGTCTTGTGGTGTCAGTAGTAGCCCTTAAAAATTGTGCCTTTAGGAAAACCTGTTATCACAAACAAACGATAATGAGTAAAAAAGGGTTTAAAAAAAAGAGTTTTAAAGAAAGAATAGACCTTAAGGTTACAGAAGATATAATGATAATAATAACAATAATATAATAATAATAATAATAATAATAATAATAATAATAATAATAATAATAATAGTAAGAAGGAGAAGAAGAAGAAGAAGAAGAAGAAGAAGAAAAAGAAGAAGAAGAAGAAGAAGAAGAAGAAGAAGAAGAAGAAGAAGAAGAAGAAGAAGAATTTTGAACTATGTAGGGGGTGCCCATTGTCACGTATCCGAATTAGGTAGGCAGATATCTTACTGGGGGTTTTTTTTTTATTGTTTTATTGGGTTTTTTTTTGGTTTTTTTTTAAAGTTTTTAAAAAAAATGAAAACCTCATTTGATATTTTACCTCAGCCTCAATTTGTTCTTGTTCAAAAGTAATTTTGGCCTCGGTGTCCTTATAAAATTTGTTCTTATAAAAAAAAAGCGTAGGCCTAATTAGATGCAGTTACATTCATTGAAAACTTTATTACCAGGCGTATCAATATATCGATCCATCAATACAATGAGCATTTAAGATAATGTAAGCTAATTTTGCAATATAAATTCATATCTTACAATGTGATTTTGGCTTTCTAGGTACGAAGACATAATTATAAATAGTGTACGGTACCATGGGAAATCTTTGGTTTACACAGGCAGCCTTGTCTCTTAATTCAGCCATTGAGATACACCTGAATTGCACATACACCACTGCCACATAATAATAGACAGAATAAATCCAAATCCGTACTAGAGAACAAGACAACAATGGAGTTTCAGATATTTGCCGTTCAGATTGCAGTGTATTACATCCGATTCTACTGATATATAAAATACAAGCAAGAAAAGAAAGTCTATAGGACACAACGTCATGTGACCTGTATTTGAAGCTGAGTGTGTCCAAACAGAGCGACGCGGCACCGTTTCTGAAGGAAAGTCAATAAATAAATATATAGATAGATAGATGATAGATGGATGGATGCATTATATAGACTAATGTTGCTTCGACCACCAGTTAATTACTCTAAAAAAATAATTCACCTAATCATGATTATTAGCAGTTCTATACGTGGCACTTCATTAAATAAAACTAAAACAAGTAAAATACTACAGAAAAGTTAATTTCCTCGATATATTGGCTACCGCGAGTTCCAAGCAAAAAAAATCAACAAAACTTCAGTAATAATATTTAGGCCAAATCAAGTATGTAGCAAACAGGCACCATAGGGTCGAATAATATATTTTGATATTATAGGAAACGTAAACCCTCTATTACTTGTCCATGTTCAACAATACCACACACAAGAAAACAAACAAAAATAGTAATGAAGCTCGGTAAGACATAAATTCCTACAATTTCGTAATATATTAAGAGCAGTTATTGATTCCACTGTAATAGTTTAAGCTAATAATATAGCCGTCCTTTGAAGATGTATCAAACCAAATTAATTAATCTAGGAACGGCTGGTGCAGCAGTTAATAGTCGGGTTCAGCCTTGATGTCGGTGGTTGGAGCCCCAAGAAGGCTTGTACCAAGGTACTTGACCTTTCTCTCTCCACCCAGAAATATAAGTGGGTACATGTCTGCCTAAATGTACATTTGAGTAAATGTTAACCACTCCATGTAGTGGTACATAACCATGAATGTTCAAACACCAATCCGCTGATATCTGCAATATTATGGAAGGAATATTCTTCCCAAGCTGAATCTAAGGCTTTTGTTTCCCATAGGCGTTTGATACGAATATACCAGTATACAGTGTTATGATGTCTAGTTTATCGAGGCCTTATTGAGATGATATTTTATTAGGCCTATTTATTATATATACTAATAACAAATATGACATGACAATATGACTTCGCTCTTTAAAAAAACAGATTCAGGAAGTCATTCGTCAATAATTCGATCTTGCATTTTTCAGTATTTTTTTCCTTGATACAATTTAGGGAGGTTGATCGTCCCCCACGTGGTATATTACGTCTATCAATCAATGTATTACTTGTTTGTTGTTATTTATGCCTATACATTAAAATCGCACCTGTAACGTTAATGTTTTTTATGACCAGCGTTCAATGCTATTAACTTGAAAAAAATGACCTTCAAAGTTTCCATTCATCATTCCAGGATAATACAGAACACAACCGACAGCCTCTACAAAAGTTAATCTCTAGTCTGACTAATGCGACAAAAGACCCAGCTTATATTTATACAATATCTGTGCTAGTACATAACGGTATCACATTTTACCAGCATTTACGACCGTTTTATATCAATAATGCCTTTAAATGTGCATGTTTATCAAAGGACGGTATCCTGAAGTAGTGTAATTTTGGCCTATGCTAAATTTATTCATGTATCATTCATATCCATATTATGCAATAGATAAATATGTTTTTGATTTATATAAACAATCAAACTTCTTTTATTAAGCCTTTTGCTTTACGGATATAGCTAAAACGAACAAAAGCCATGTCTATGGACTCTCTGGACAACTTAGCAACACTGAAAATATGTTCATTCATTCTGTTTTTTATTATCAAAACTCATAGTAAAACATAACTGAATTGCCAGCAGATTTACAAAATTCACAAGAAAACCACAGAAGCGCAGAGAAAAAGGACTGACACAGGGAAAAAAAACACAATCAGCATCACAACAAAAAAAAAGTCAGAACGTACATTTGGAAAAGAAAACCAATTCGCACCAAAAACAATCAGCATCACGACAGAAAGGAAAACGTTTTATCAAAGTTGTTGAATTCGGGTTCGAAACGTCACAAAAACTACATAAATTATGCTTATGCTCTGATATGATATAATATTATCCATCCAGGCTTGCTCTGTAAGTTTCACCTGCTCAAAATATACCAATAAATATAATTCAAATAAATGATAAATAAATAAAGATTTTATAGGAAATTTCAACAACTGAACTCGTTGTGACCCTTCTTTTTCTCGCGCACAAATAAACGATAAATAAATAAAGATTTTTTAGGAAATTTCAAAAACTGAACTTGCTGTGACCCTTTTTTCCCGTTAGCAATGTCACAGACCCTATATTCTGTGGCAATGTGAAACCTCGTGCAATTAGCATCGATATCCATACACACAATGGTCGCATTTTTGCGTGTATGCGCGGACCCGTATATGAATACACATACTAAAAACAAGTCATGTATAGGCCTAATAAAAATTGTCTGATTTTCATATAGGCCTATTAAGCCGATTGACTTCGAAAGAACATTCCGCTTAGCACTGCCACTACCCCTCTTATACTGTTTCGTAGACAGATGTAAACACGTGTATTTGTAGGGCAGCATATGAGTTTGTGGGACAGGTGCGTATTCCTAGTGCTGTTCTGATTGGTCAGATTAAGTTAGATTGACATGCCGGAAAGATTCATTCCCACCACGCTCACGTATTACGTCGTAGAGTGGTCAAATATCCGACCGCATCATTATGGAAATAAAATAATAAACAATTAGTACCGTAATATCGGCATGGAAATTAACGGAACAAAATGCTATTGAATCGTCTGACAAAAATAGGATAGACCTACATAATGAAACTAAATTATTAATAAATCAATAAATTAATAATGATATAAAGTTTTATTATTATTATTATTATTATTATTATCACTATTACATAAATAATTTAATAAACAGAAATAACAATAAAAAAATAACAATAATAACAACAGCAACAACACACAATAGGCCTAACAGTAATAACGCCTATAGGGCCGTTAAAGTTGTCCCAATGTCCAAATGTTCTATCTAGTAAATTATGTAGGCCTATAGCGTTTAGATTTATTTGTATGTGAAATGAGCTTCCGATAAATATTTAAAATAAGCATATTATTAGCGTCACTGTTATCAATCAAAGTTGTGGTTTTATGACTGAAGCACAAGAAATGGGTAGGCACCTTCGTTTAGTCGTTTACTTGATTAATTATCATATGATTCAATCCGATCAGTCATTTCAGTAGCATGTCCTGCCAAAATATTGCAATATTTTTCTGGCATTTTAAACTAGGGCTCCGATGTTTTGCAGGTGCTGCGTGTGAAACATTGTACCTGGTTGCCCAACAGTGCTATTTGCCACTTGTACGGGCGCAAGTAGGCCTAAGCTAAAAAGGTCCCTCCATAGTCCTATATCTCAAGTTCTTGTTTTCCAGCCAGGGCCTTTAGGCTGCTACGAAAAAGAGCAAACAGTCACTAAGTAACTGTGGGGTAGCGGTACAAGGAAATAAGGACTCTGAACTAAGCAATGCGCATGCGCAGTTACCAAAGACCGTCTCCGAAGTATATAATGTTCGCTAAATAATGGTGGACAGAGCATGGGCACTGAGTAAGTGAAGTTGTTGAGCATGTACAATTACCAAACGACGTTTCATGAAATCACTGAGCGTGTGCATCTACCGAACGGCGTCTGCGACCAGTGTATGGAATAGAATGAGAAAAATCAAACTTTTTATCCCATTAGGCTATGAAAATGGAAAATGAGAATTGCGGACGACGAAACGGCTCTATTTTGTAGTATAAAATAATCTGTTTTGTTGAACCAATTAGTTGCTTACCCTTAGCAACGGTTTCAGTAACTACTTCGGTCACTTTCTTCAGGCTAATGGACCCAAGAAAGAAAATCTAAACAAAGTGCTTAAAGAAAACAAAATCTATTTAGGCAAAGCTTAACAAAAGTATACTACGAAAACCAAACTAGAATTCAACATAAACAAAAGGCTTAACAAGTAGGCCTATAGAGAACACAACAAAAGGAAATTTAAAGCAACAATGTAAAATCAAACCAGTTTCAAATATTAGCGTTTATCCCATGCAAATTTTAATTTGTCAGTATCACAGTATTTTTACCTGAAACGAGCTTTAGTATATTTTGCTGCGCAAGTTCAAGCTGTGATTTTTGTGATTGATGAAATTTTGCTGTTTAATTGGTCCTTAAATATCACGATTTCAAAGAGTAAATTGTAGTTTGGGTACATATATTCTTGTCGTTACTAACCACGGGAGTTTTAACCTTGACCAGCCGTCGAAAAAGGGCAATCTGCTGTTAGAACCAAAGATTACTGAGACGACAGTTAGTCACAACCGGAAGTCAGTTATCACTATACAGTATAGGTTGACGGATTATTGTGCACACACATGTTAC
Source organism: Anneissia japonica (assembly GCF_011630105.1). NCBI lineage: Eukaryota > Metazoa > Echinodermata > Crinoidea > Comatulida > Comatulidae > Anneissia > Anneissia japonica. Next base: position 1,056,291 of record NW_022706987.1, read on the forward strand.
AAATAACACATTATTTTCAAAGAATGAGGTACAGTAGGCCTGTCACGCCAAAATTGGTTCGGGCAAAAAAATGTCCGGCGGACCAAAATTTTCCTGATAGGCCTATTATCCCCTCAATGATCGAGGCACTCTCGAAGAAGTGATACTGTAGTTAATTTTCAGCATGTGCTTCTGCATGGTATCGTATGTCTGTAAACTACAGTGCCTTTTGAGCACCAGAATTTTCTCCCCTGAATCATGAACATGCAATAACTGCATGTGTTACGTATAAACCAATCTTGTCAATTTTTACCCTTAACCATAGGGATTTCTTTTTTGTTGTTTTTCGTGTACTTTCATATAGGATTCTAATCCTTAACATAACATACACTCTTCTTAACTCTAAGTCGTTACTCCATTCATGCTACATCGGATGCTACATTCATGCAATATAAAGCTTAACATTTAAGAAAAAGAATATTTAGTCATTAACATTGTAAATTTAGGGAACAAACCTAATTTAAGGAGACACTGTTTAGTCCCAAAGGTGTCCCTCTAAATAGGGGTTCTACTGTATATACATTCGCAGTATGACAATGTACATGTGACTACGTACGTACGCGTGACTGTACGCGTGGCTGTTGTTACGTTTACTCGTGAAGATCGAATTACTGGTCCTTTCTTTAGTACAGACATATTAATTAGGCCTATCAGGTATCGGATTATGACTTATGTGATTATTGTTCAAGATTACTTAACATTTAAAACTAGTACGGTATGCAATTTTAATACCGCAATGGTGTCCAATTCCGTTACTGACTTATCTTACGAAAAACTTTGATTTAAATCGAACATTAAAGCGTGCTGATGCGAACTTTTATTAGAATTAAAATATTATGTAGTCGCCTAACCGAAAACTGTGCACAGTATATTATTAAGAGATTTATACAAAATGAGTTTACTAATCAATTGTGTAATTAATACCGAGAATACACTGTCAATTACTGTTCCTAACGTGGCCATTAGTGGTGCGTGCGCGTGTATAACCACATTAGCTATTCTTGTCATGAACTACTGACTACGGTTTTCATAACTAGACCTACATTTTCTTAACCGTGTTAACATGCAGTATGTTCGTATGTAACATTAGAATGTATGCGATCCCTTTAAGGGTGTCTAGAAACTCAGACCTCAGATCTCAGATCTCTGATCTAAGTTTTCTAGAACTAGGAAACTCAGATAAATTAACAGACCATACCGTTATTATATTTTATTTTTGGCAAATTTTAACTAAAACACGAGTTATAAATACAAAGAGTTAAATGGTACCTAAATTGTCGGAAGCCCAGAACTCTCAGACAGTGTCTTATATAAAGGGAAGGGCCCCGGAGTCGTCTCCCATTGAATAGGCCTATGTCAAAGCAGAACAAAAAATCACGTTCACAGATCCTTCACTTAATCATCGATCCCTTCTCCATTACAGAAATCCTATTCGCTACCGCCCTCAGAGGGGTCCAGTAGTAAATCCCCTTTAAACTCCGACAATTTAGTTATTATTTAACCCTTTGTACTTATAACGCTCTGTTTTAGTTAAAATTTCCCTCTAATCAAAATGGTATGTTTTGTAAATTTAATAGTCTGAGTTTCTAGTTCCTAGAAAACTCAGATCAATGTTCTAGGATCAGAGATCTGAGTTTTCTAGACACCCAATCCTGCGGGATTTTAAAACATTGAGGTATACACACTGGCCTTAAGATCTGTGGCGCATCTAAATGGTAAGGGGATGTGGGATGATGGGCAACGCAAAATAAGGTGATACAAAGTGACTTTAAACTTTAACTTCTTATAGGATGAGCAATAACAGTATCTGGTGATATAGGCCTAAATTGTCTGTTTTATTTCTTCTGTTGTTTTTTTTATGTATTGCACCGGAGCAAGTCTAACCAGGGAGTTGTTATTTAGACAACTCCCTGGTCTAACGTTCATGTTTTGACAAAGGGGATCAAAATATACCAATATCAACACAATCTTCACCGAGTCAAAGTTCACTCACCTTGCAATACATTTATATTAACTATCAATAGAATCGCTTTTTAATGATTTTGATAAGCATCCATTTAAACCTTTACAGCAAATGCAATTTTTTCTGTATTACAAGGCGATGGGCAGATTTCAATACTAAATTTATCAGCTTTCCTAATAGGTTATTCATTATATATACATAACGACATATCATTCCAGTCACGTACTCTAGATGACGACTAACGCTTGGCTCGAGTCAGACTATAAAATATATGCCTCTACGGTCCTTGTTTGAATTTCACATGGAGGAGCCCTGATTGGCCCCCGGGGGTGCCCGCCGCGACCATAGTGCAGTGCCTACCACTGGGCACTACAGTTTTTGTGTATATGGGCTGTTTCTGTACACGAGACCAAAGGGTTAACATCCCATTCGAAGGCTGAGGTAATTGGTGTAACTTTTATCCATGGCCACTATAGAAAGAACAGCATTGATAGGTGTCGAACCCGGTCACTGAAGCACCAAAGTCCAATCCCTTACCAATGCGCTAACTAGCTCTCCGTGATTAAGTAGTCTATAACGAAACTAGTTTCATTGTAATAATTGGGCCTTATTTCTATTGACAGTATGAAAAAGAAAAAAGTTTTAAACTTCGCACGGTAAAGTTTACGAGAAACGTCGCTTACCTTACACGACGATTTAATATTATTTCGTGGGCTAAAAAGTACTGTTACTTGGTAATCTAAATCAGTATCTATGTCGTAACAACAGTTTTTTTATGTGCATTTGAACAAGTACTTCCGATTGACTCACTGTTTGTAAACAAATAGGCTAAATGAATTAATTTTATTTCAGATCATAGTCCAAATGAATAAAAATATTCTAAAACAATCCAAATCAATATAGTTTAATCGCAGAACACTAAATCATCTATCGGACGTACGAGATTTGTTCTGACACCTCTAAATCCGTATTAAAGCGATTCCATTAAAAGCTTATGTAGCGAGAGTAAAGTAAGATTTCAGACTTCATAAAACACCCCCTTGGTATATTCTTGGATGCCTATCAAATAAGGTTTAATCCATTGATTTAATAATAAATACGTATAATCATTTGAAGGTCTCGATTAATTGGAACCCAAAGGTATACCAAGAGTAAGAGCAAATTAAACATTGATCAGGAGACGAGTTCATGGTCACAGGGTAAGGTCCACAACAGAATTCAACAAAGATTTGTTTACTTCCTCTATGGTTTATGCCTAACAACTGAGTATCTGTGGAGGTCTCCCTTCAATTAACTTTTGGAACAGCGTTTCAATGGTCTTTAGCCACTTTGGTCTCTAATTAGAAAAAAAGGGGTCTTTAGTTGGGGGTAGTCGTTAATTGGAGTGAATAAACTTAATGGCATGCACATTAAATTTTACTATATACACAATACACTGCCAACACAAAAGAAAGGCTATGTCTACTAGTACTATCAACCAGGGAGATATGTAAATAACATGTTCGGTACAAACAGAATATAAACGTACAGTATTTACTGTATGCCTGAAAAATTTTAGAGTGTAGGCCTATGTAGACAGATTTGTTCACACAATGTTGACTGTATTGAATAGGGCGGAATTGATGACGTTTAAACACTATGTGTAAACTTAGTGAAAATATAATAACACTGTGCTGACGACAGTGTGAACATCGTGTGAACATATTATTCAACAATGTGTTCAAACCGTGTCCCCACAGTCAACACACTGTTACTCCCTACTATGTGAACACCACATAGTTTTTACCCCGTTGCACTCTGTAACATTTTCCAAGGGATTTTTAGAGCTATACGATTATTCAAAGTGATTTGGCCAACGTATGCGATAGACATGGATAGATGAATTACTAATACTAATCTGTATTAGCCAAAACTGATCAGGACGAATTACGTGCGGATTAGGTTCATGCGTAGAGTTGATTGATTTCTATCGAAATGTTCCACAATTTGTTTTATTAACGACGTTAGGGTTTGGTCTGTATAATAATGAACGCAACCAGAGTTTTGTTAGTATTATCTGGTTAAATGACATTAGAAGGTATGGAATGAGGCCAAGGCCACGAAATGATGTAATTGAGAAATGTGGTCAGGCAAGTTACTTAATTTGTATCCTCAAATGCAGTAGTATCCTGTGTTTAAGATATTGTAGTCCGAGCTAATTGAGAGTCAAACAAAAAGTAATAGACCTATAATTGAAACTAGGAAATCGATTCAGGAAATACAACGAGAATCCAGCTTTACTGGTTTTTACAACACTGTTAACACTGTAGATATTCTACTTCTACTACTTCTCCTTAACTAGTTTTATTCTGTTATATTGTTGGTATTAACACCGAGTGAACAATGTTTTAAAGAACTAAGGATATTAATGCGCGAGTTTATTAACCCAGAACTTGCTGGGTTTTATTGTGCATCAGTTTTAGGTTTCTTTACTGACCTTCATCCGTCCGAAATGAGCTGCAAGGGTCAGTGCATTTCTATTGTTTACAGGCTGAAACGACGCCATATGTTAAATATGAATTATGACCTGTATTTCAAAAACAAATGTTTCAAATTTAACCGAACTTAGATAGGCCCTATGTTTACCCTAATCCACGGTTTCATGTCTTATCTATACAACTTAATATATAAAATACAAGGATCGACATAATACTTACATTATGACAAAATAGAACGAGACATAAATTAATACGGCACGCCTGACTGGCATCTAGCTGTAATCTCATTTTACTTGTTCTTTACGTGTGAACTGTGCAAATTCAAACTTGATTAGGCCCACAGGTCAATGTGTTGGGACGACATAAAACGAAATGACCGTATGACACTCTATTAATGACCTCCAGTTCTTGTATAATTAACGAGATACATGTATAATAACAAAAAAATAATATTTTTTGACCTTTATACTATCCATGACTTTAACAAAAAGAAATTAAAAAATTTACACCTCGTAGTAAAAATTTCATTTAGGCCTAGGCTTATGTACGGTATTTTTACAAATCATTTATTGATTTTGGTTACATTGATTATCATAAACACCAATTGCAGTTTTAAATGTTTATTTTCCATCGAACGTGTTGAAAAACGAACTTTTTAAAAATTTTATATTCGTTTTTATAATGGAATAAGCGTGTGTATAAATACATATTGTGTGCGTATACTTTCATATAGGCTTAGACATAGGAACGTTTCGTTGAAGGGCTAGCTTGATTATAACACCTTGCTCTTATCTGAGCACTGTTATTATTATTTATCCATTTGCTTATATATAGGCATATACATATATATATATATATATATAATATATATATATATGTTTTTATTGATTTTAGAGTCTACGAATATGCAAGATACATAGAAAGTGTTTAAGCTGTCACTAATAGCCAAATAGCCAAATTCTAATAAAAGCTGAATTTTGCTAAATATTTTTATTCAAAACTAGCTAAAAAGCTAATGGAATTGAACTTATCATTGCCTTATATTCTTTTGTTTTGGTTAATCAAATTTATATTTGGCGTTTCATACCGTATTACCCAACTTGCTAAATACTTTTGGCCCGTTTAAACCCTGCATACATATACCTTTTTCTCCCCGTTCTCCCCGACGAATAGTGGCTTTTCCTCCCGACATTGGGGGGGGGGGGGTAATGAGATCTTTCCCAGACGCCTTCCCCCTCCCGGCCACTCACAGGCGCAAACCCTGGTGAAATGATGTACAAGATGTGGTAAAATGGCGGGCAAAGTGGCGGGTGAATTAAGTAAAAAAAAAGTGATTTTTTTTTTTCTTTCCTTTTCTCCCTT
>NW_022706987.1:1062197-1083517 GCF_011630105.1 Anneissia japonica
TATGAAAAATGTCATAGATAGGTCGATATGTAGGCTTCTTTATGACTACGCAAAGTTAGAAACAGTGCCCGTACTGTAGAATAACTAGAGTAAACCTAATACAATATGACGTGGCCAGGGTACGATCGCAGAAGGAAAAAGCGGGCCTGATCATATTATATTATTATGGTTGTAGGCTAGCAAGAACAATGAAGCTAAAGTACAAGGATATACCCTAGCCCGTTTTACCATACTACTATCAGCCAGGCCAGGGTCAGTAATGTCAGTATAGTCCTACAACCACTCCAGTACGCATACGATTGCTAAAACAGCAATGAAACTACATAATTATAAGTGGGTACTTACAAACACGTTCGGTATAATAAAATCCTTCCACTTTTTGAGAGATATAGACTTGCCTATTTTAACAGCTAGAACGTTTTGTATTCAACCATCCAATGAAATATCGATTTTTCATAATTCAGTACACAGTATTTGTCCTACAATCAGCTTTTCGTAACATATGCCCCCTACATCGTACAGGCAGCGCACTGTACGACTGGCTGCAGTCGTTAAGTGTGTACGCAATCAAAATTTAGTATAAACCACCCAGTGATTTCCATGAGTGTTCACGTGAGCAACAAGTATAATATGAACTTTAAACTTTCAAATATAGGACCGTGTCAGGGACATACAGTATACTCGCCAGCTGGCATAGATTCATCCAATCATGTTAAGGCTTGACCGACAACTACTGTATTCTTGTGGACTTACTTAATAATTTCAAATGTAATTATAACTGAATAGAGGAAAGCCATAATTTCCATGATTAATTATGTTTATTACAATATTACCACGGTATCATGTTAAACCTATTGTTTTGGCAAACGAATACTCTAATGTATTTTCGCCAGTGGTCTATTTAAATGTTGATGACAATTCGGCTGATTAAACAATTATTGGTCATATTACCAATGCAACAGTGAGCAGCTAATAATAACATTAAAGTACGCCTAACTGAATGAATTATTAAATAAATGAATTAATTAATTATTGGTATGATGCTCAAAATAGTAATAGGAGACCCCTAACAACAACAACAACAATAACCTGATGGCGCTTAATGTCATATATCTTTTTTACATACATGAATCTGATATAAAGTTGAAAGAAGAAATAATAATAAGAGATAAAGTATATATTGATAAAAAATAATAGGCCTAGTAATTTCATTTATTTTCATAACGATAACAGGTTTCTTAACAAACACTGCTATGCCTGTATTTGGTACATGTTGGCTGCTACGTGGGCAGTATGTCATCCGCAATGAACTCCAATATAAAGTATACTAACTAGGTCTAATGCAAGTTCGTATTATTTATCTACCAAACTAATCTTCACAAGTAAAGTATAACATATTTAAAATTTACAATGCATTCAATATAGACGCTATAAACCCAGATCACGGTGGGTAGTTTAGAAGTTCACCAGACAAAACAAGTTAATCGATGTAGATGGTAAAGTATACAGACTTTTTCGTGAGTTTTGCAGCGTGTATTGCCATACACGCAACAAACTTTCTGTCGTAATGCCAAAAAACATTTCTTATCAAAATATTGATTCTTATTATCATTTTATTCTTTAAATTTCTTAATAATATCATTGCATCATTTGTACCCCTGTACGTTTTTATTTTATTTATTTTTTTGTTGTGCGTGCGCGTTGAGTGTGTAGGTGTGCGTGGGTGCGTTTGTCAGTCTCTGTCTTTTTTTCCCAGAAATTTTGTCTATTGTTAACATTGTGTCCAAGTGAGGATTCTTTTTGTTTCTTAACCCTCTTCTGTGCCCTCTTCCCTTTAATCAAATCCTCTTTTTGCCCCTTTTTTTTATCATTTGGGCTTTAAAAAAATCCTATCCTATTGTTTGTTTGATTTGATTTGATTTGAAAGGAAGAAATAAATGTTTATTTGAATTGAATTGAATTTGAACTCTCATTTCTGAAACTTGACAACTTAAGCTACACCTTTAGCATTAAATTAAGATCGCCAAATGTACTTTTTTTTTGGATAGGTTTTACTTTGCAGTAATAGCAGCCATAACAAACCCCCTTGAAGTAACTCTAATTATTGTTCATCGGTGCGATAAGTAAATAAATCCACTATAACAGCGATGGAGAAAATTAAATTATTAATCCATTGTAACATTGACGCAGTAGGGGATAATATTTCAAGGTTTCGTAGCCCTATCATTTACACACTTTTCAAATTTGATCATTGTGCAGCATTTCAACTATAATTATTATTATGTTCGTTAAATCTCAATAGTTTACAACCTCAAATTTGATCATTCTATTTTTATCTACTACATTGGTTGCGATTTTACAGAAACAACAAAATGTACATTAGTGGCATAAATAAGTCTATATCTTTATTCCATCGCTATCGATATTCCACATCAAATCACACATTCTATAAATTCGATAAAGCCCTTCACGTGCCTCTTAATAAAATTTGAAAAATACCTAACTAGTATCTGTTAATATAAACATAGTAATAAAATCTGAAAATGCCCTCGGGGTCAGTTAAGGCCATATAACGTGTACTTAGTACAGTGTAGGATCTTCGATGATGGATTCGGCAAATGAGTACCAAAGGAACATAATCCGATATTAATATTATATATAAAATATGAAACTCTTACATGTAAAAGACAGATCCCTAATACCAGCACGCCATTGTACTGTTTTCCGAAAAGGGGCAGCGGCTGTGCAATATATTTTGTTGATAGCAGCTTTTTATTTTATCTCCACCTGATCAATAATCAACCAGCCAAATGGCAAGAATCTTAAAGCATATTACAGTAGGCCTACACAGAATAACTTGACCAAAAAGTCGGATTTAATCTCCAATTGTATATCTTTAATTGAGTTTACAGTGATGTCTGAAAATGAGAGCGTCATGATTCACTCAAAGATTATGCTACCAAGTCGCTTTCCAACGATTAACAAGCTCTGACACCATTATAAAAGCTCATTCTTCTATCTATTTACTTAGTTATTCGCTGTACTGAACAATATTTCAATAGCCTCCGAGAATTGCTGGTCTATGATTCAGTACCGTACGCAGTAAATAATCAATTGAATTGTATTTTTTAATATAGAGTACGTATTATACTAAAATAGAACCGAAGACTATTTGAGGACACTATTGAAAAAATTCCTTATAATATGTTCCCATTAACAACGAAGCAGGTCTTTAAAAAATTCGACAGTTTTCCTATTTAGTTTTGAAAAAAAAAGTCATCAGGCTAGATTGAATCTGTGATTGTGATCTAGTGGAATGTCCTTCGCTAGTCGAGAAGGTTTGAATTCCCAATGGAAGCATTTTTCGTAAAATATAAAGAACATGGAAGGCTATTCTCGATGTGATAATAACGCCGTTTGTTCCTATAATTTCATCATTTCTTACCTCCACGAATGACACGAGACATAATGTGTATTAGCTTTGGTCCCCTTCGTGAAATTTACAATTTACATAATTCCATTACATGCAAAAAGTTTGAATGTGTATTTGTAAAATTTAACAAGAGAACAATTTTAAAGGAAAGGCGGGTTATAAATTTCAGGTCCAAAATTGTGTACAAATGAACATAGTTTTTAGAAAAACGGATACAACAAATTGGAATCAATAAAATTTAAGCGTCTATACCAACTTTCCTGTATTCGCTTTTCTTGTATCCAAATACATAATGTAAATCGGTTGGCCTAATGCTTTGGTATACCGCAAAACGTCTCCCTGTTCACTCACCAAAACCGTAATTGTAAACTTGTCAACTACAATTACACTATACTAACTACAAGCTGACGGAAGCCATCTCAGTTAGAGAATGTGATTCGTTTTCGTCGCTTTTGAATCGAAATCACATGTAATTGAATTTTATAAATACAGAAACTGTATCATTGATAAAAGGATTCATTTCCTAAATTACCTGGAGGGCATTTACATCATGCGGTGACATTCTTTGGATAAATTTTCACATCGCATCGACCCTTTTTAATACACCGATAAATATATGACGTCTTAGACGTTTCATATTGACGGAGATTACCTCCGGTGCTGATGATTTATATACGTTCAAGGTTAGGTAATTAATCACATAAATGTACGCATAGACGACAATTTATATATTTAGTTTAAATTTGTTTGTAATTGTAAATCATATAAAAATCGTTTTTACAAATCTCACTGTTCTAATATTTGCCAACCATTTATTCTTCTAGACTTTCCTTCTATAAATTTATGTCAAAGCTTGGTTGTCTGAATTCTCTGCGATTGGGGTTATGCACATGAAGAGACCTTACATGGTATACTTTATATATCATGTCTAGTTGGAATTTATAGGTTAGTGATTAGGCCTACATTTATTATTTCGAATTTCTTCCAGATAATATAGAACAAGCAGACTTACTTTGGACAGCAATGAAACATCATTGCAGAGGGGGTTTTTTAACAAGACTTAACTTGCAGCAAAAAATTAGGGAATTAAAAAAGAAAAAGAACCCCTAGACACATTTATCATGCGTTATACAGTGTACTGTATGTTCTACCATGGCATGTTTCGTTTAGATAGCGCCACCAACCAACGTATTTTCGCAAACTTGTATGTTACCACTGGAGGTGTATTATACCTGGTTGTACCCCAAATGCTAAAATAAGCATATTATACTATGGTATTTATGATATTCCACTTCTCTTACTAATTAAAATTTCAAGTAGACCTAATTCATAATAATGATTAATAATAATGATAATAATAATGCATATAAAAACATGCATATCTCAACAATAAACAACAATTATAATTACAATTATTTTATATAGTTGTCTCAGACAGTGCTATGCCGTAGATAATATGGGTAAAGTATTATTGTGTTGTTATCTATACTATATACTGTAGGACTAATATTAACAATAGCGGTAGCAAATAGGAATGAATAAATAATCGCTTACTTTAGGAGAACAAAATGACAACGCATTAAGAAAAAAGAAAAACATCAATTTTTGCTGAATTTACGCTGAATGATTTCGATTATTACACTTGCATTGTATTTAGACATTTCGATAGAAGAGCGAGTTCCATATAGTAGTAAACAGCTTGAGCGATATAAATAAACTGTACTCTTTAGTTGAATTGCCGTCAACAATACGGGTATGTGCATAACAGTAGCAACTATTATGTACGAATTTGAAACTATGAAAAAGACATGCCAGTAAACTGCACAAACACAATACCCACGAATGCCTTTAATCTCATGTTTTTGTTTTTCAAGGTAAGGTGTATCAAACTGGGTGAATGACTTACGACGTTGCTACTGCCTGTGGATTGTTTATTAAGTTTTGATCAACTGGCGTAAATCCTTTTTCGACAGTTCATGCAATTTTGTGTTGAATTGTAGTACAATAATTATGACACTGGCTTTCTATTATGTTATCCAAGAATCTACAAGAGGAGCAGAGTGCAATCAAATTTAAATCCCCAGATGTTTAAAGTAAGAAGAAATAATAACCACAGTTGCGGCCGTGGGCCAAGAGGGTTTATTTTCACTTGTCAAAAAACGAATACGGTTACGTCATCAGTTTGTTATGCAACCCTTCCCATACAGTAGCATTATATCTGTCACAACGTAGGCTATTCTATGGAAAGCCAAATCCGCCAAAAATACCAAACACAATCCATGAATCAAGGATCACATTCAGCTCCTAAAGCATACGGTACTGTCAAGAATGTTTTAGGCACGAATGACGATAACGATAATGACGTATTCGTTTTCGTAAGCTTGCGAAATCTCCCTAATAACAATAACAATAGAGCGATAATAGATGCATTTTGATTGCTAAAAATGTATATGTGCTTAACAAATATTCAACGTATATAATAAAAAATAATAGCATACATTTTATAATAAATTTTACATAATAACGATACTAAAAGGTCATGATCTTGACATGGTGGTAATATTGTATAGATTTAAATCAATCTGCATACAACATTGCTTCGTCCTTTAACGACTCTCAGGCCAGTAGGAAGCAATTATTGGTCCAGCCAATGAGAAGAAATTTCCAGCCCCGCCCCTCCCCAACTTCATCCCAAGAGCGTTATTTGCCAGTGGCGGTGCCAGATGAGGGTCGAAGTTTCTGTCTACGCCATAGTGAGAACAATTATGGAAAAGGTACCACCTGATGCCCAGAAATAGCCCTTAGCATTATTCATATCGGTTTTACTCAAGAGGAAACAAGTAGATGGGCAAGCACCTTGACAATGCTATAACTAGTGGCAGATCCGGGAATTTATAATTGAGGGGACCAGGGAGGGATTTCCACAAATAGAGGATCCACTCACCTCACCCCAACCATGGTTGGGGCTGAAGCAAGACATTTTATGATTATGGTACCTTTCTAGATGGCCAAAAATGGTAGAAGTGGTTGGCGCATCGGTTGTGGTTTGGACTCCCAACCTCGAGGTCGGGGGTTCAAAACTCTCGCTGTGCAAGTCGCTTGTGTCCTTGGGCAAGGCACTTTATCTACGGTTGTCTCTCTCCACCCAGGAGTAAAAGTGGGTACCTGGTAGGTTCAAACACAGCCTGCGCTGAATACAGCTGCAACATTAGGGAATTCCCCTATGGGGCCTGAGTGTGTGTTCCATATGTGCTTGATCCAGTGATCCGGGGTAATAATGTTCAGCGCATAGAGAAGTTTGATATGCGCTATATAAGTATACAATAATAATAATAATAATAATAACTCCCGGAACGAAACTGATTGAATATTCATGATTATAGCGCCCAGTATAGCGCGCCCTCTGTTGACTTCTGCCTTAAATGACGAGGGAAAAAAAATTAAATTTTAAACAATTTTCTTTTCATCTCTATTACTTATTTTAGGGGGTGGGGTGGGCCTGCTGGGTCTCCTTGAATCCGATACTGATAACTTAACACAGATGTTAGATTTATTCCTTAATAATTAAAAAAAAGCACACAAAAAACAAGCAATTCGTATATTATTTTATGTGAAATACGCCTACGGTGTATTTTTTGCTAAATCGTAGAAAAATATATTGATGTTCTAAAATTTCTTTATTGTCCGTTATATCTTTAGGTAAAATTGTATGTATATAAAGTGCACCCTCTAATTCGAGAAAACTTTTTTCAGATTATTAGAACCAAATAAAAATGATCAATTTTTTAACATAGCCTAATGCTAATAACCTAACCTTGAACTGTGTTGAATGCTTTTAAAGTTGGCATATCTACAGTATAATGTTTAGGCCTAGTTCATTCTGTGAAGGTTATATATTTACACATTACCGTATTTTATGTATTGTTTTATCTACCAGTAGTATGCCGTTTATAATAGGCTTACAATGTGACGTCATACCCAGTGGAGTATTTAGGAGGTGCGTGGAGACACCCCCTACAAAATCTCCCAATTCTTTCCCCCAGTCACCCCACCTTCCCCCGCATTGAATATGTTCAATGCAAAAAAATCCTGCTAAAGTAGATAAACATCACCATATTTTGCGAACTACAGTAGTTCCCCCTTACTTAATCATCGAGCCCCCCCACCCATTACCCCTCCTCTTTCAAGACTCTTAGAGATACGCCACTGAACATAGGGCCTACTTATAGGCCTACAGACATAACATGCATTCGCTGTGAAGGCATCGTAGGCGTAACCTCGTAAACACTTAAACTTCAAAGCGCAAACATAACGCATGATTATGATTTATAATGTGTTTGTTAAGGCCTATATAGCGCGACAGCGGCACGAGGCTACGGTAAAAAATAGAGCTTATACTGTATACAGTTATACGAACTGTGCGGTGTTATCGAAGGAATATAGCATAATACCATTATTTATATTAATATTAATTTATTAATATATTATCGCAAATATTTGAGAATGTACTGCGTACTTAGTATGATCAGATAGGGCAAAACATCACTCCTATGTTATTTTGCTGACGCAAACACGTATCGAAATGCCATTATTTTAGGTTTAATTGGTAATTAGGTAATGCTTGCGGTACACCACGTTAATTTTTTTTAAAGAAATACAGTACTGTATTGTCCTGTTGAGAACATTTTGACGTTGAGAATTATAGTTTTCTATAATCATTTATTATAAAACCAGATTGTATTTTTGTACCGCTATCACGTACGTTGGTCTATCCGTACTTATTACGATAAAGTGAAAATGTATGGTATGTATGGTAAATGTTGCTATACGCACACTATTCCATTCCATGACAGAGAGAAAGAGGGGGAGGGGGAGAGAACTCATGAGATTGACTTTTCAAAACGGTCACAGAAAGATGAATCGAAATGAAAGTGAACAATGACGTCAGTTCATAGAGTGCATTGATTAACATTCCGTACAACCCCAACATCGCATGACAATCAGACATAAGTATTGGATCCTAGACTAATCCATTATATGTTTGTATAGTTATGTTGCACGCAACACCTTCGAGCTAACGGCTTTCTCATTGCTATCCATCATGATGACAATTGACTTATTGTATAAGGAAGCATGTATACAGGTGACAGGCTGCCATCATTTGTCATCTTTCATAAATAACACCATCATTTCGATACATTTTCGCTAACCTTCCGTTGGCTTTCTAAACATCATCATCCTCACTTTCATCACCTTCTGTTACATAACCTATAACGGTATTTGTAAAATGTTACTCATTGTACGGACAGTGCTGAAGCAGATGCTGTATAAATCTCTACATCCTTGTTTTGTCCTCTATATAGGCCTACCTATATTTAATTTTATATTTTTTTTTCGAGTGAATAAACATTCTTATTTAAACAGAACCAAGACGAAGACGTAAATAATTCACCTGCCAAATATTACCTCTGGTTATAATCATATTTGTTTAATCAATATGCATAAAATACAGAATATTATGCAAATTAAGACATACCAACGTTTTTATAATCAGATATCTTTACACAATAGTACGATATTTCCTCGTGTCGTTTTGATAGCTGCATTTGTATTAAGCCTAGGCCAATACTTTGAAAGGAAACATTTACTTTGAAAAGAGATGTTAACAAGAACAATGCCGACGGTTCCACTGCTGGTACCTAGCTACTTCAAGAACAATTCAACAAACAATAATAATAATAATACAACGATAACTTAATTGTATCATTAAAATCAAAGTATCATTAGGCCTACCTACTAGATGTTTTTATTTCAATCGTGGAATGTGCATCATATGAATTTTATGGGGTCCAGAGTATTAATCGACCATTTTTGCAGGACCCATGTGCCTCAAATCGGCCAAAGGGGCCCACAAAGAGCAGAAAGAACGAACATGTAAAAGACATCAAAATACGTGGCTCCCAGTCCCAAGGGTTATAGGGCCCACGTACGCCACTGACGGAGCCCTATAAACCAGTCGATCCCCTTTGAAACTCGAACCTGAAATTTGTAATAGTAATAACGTATAGGCCTACAGGATATTAATTTTTACAAATTCCACTATAGGTTTTACTTTGGTGATCAATAACCAATATAATAATTATATTCGACACTGTGTGGTCTTTCTTGTTACTAGGTGCAGGGTGTACAGTGGCTATAGTCAAATCTAGTCATGGCTTACTGTTGTAGTTAATTGTGCATCATCAAGACTATAAATTGGCTATATGGCTAGTTGTATTATTTTCGATAATTAAAAAACTAAATATAACGCATTTTGAAATCGTTTCCCTGTTTATCAACCTACATTTAGTCACCACTAAGTAGCAGCAAAGAGAATAAAACTGCAAGAGGTCCGACTGCCGGGGATTCTTTGGAACGCAATCCTATTTCAAAAAGTACTACCCAAAAGGGGCGTGGCCCTTAAAAGAACGTAAAGTGCGTTCATATCGAACACGTGCTGCGTGTCTAGAATGTATGATGGCATTCGAAACGCAGCACGCGTTCGATACAAACGCCTTTTACGTTCTTATGAAGGACACACCCCTTCGTGGGAGTACTTTTTTAATGTTCCATTGCCTGTATACAAAATAAGGGCAGTCGGACCTCTTGCAGTTTTATACTCTTTGGTAGCAGCTAGGCCTATTAATAAGCCAAACTAGCGTGAAATAGGAAGAGTGCACTATAGCAAGAGTCTATCGGGGCGGATCCAGCTTCGTCATTCCTGCCGAAAAATTAAAAAGGAGTGAGAAAAAATTGAGTTAGAGAGAGGAAAGAGGAAAAAAAAGAAGTCCACTCATGAGCAGTGGGAGAAAGGAGAGCTCAATTATTTGTCCACTTATTTTGAATTTTCTATTTACTGACGACGAACACAACGCTTTTTCTTTCTTCTTTTCTTTTTTTTTTTTTAACGCCGATTTTTTTTCACAACGATTTCATAAATCAGGATGTAAAAAAAGGGTAAAAGACGGAGACCGCAGATGGGTTTTTGAGCCATTTATTATGCAGTACTGAGGCCCAGTAGCTAGAACAGCTACCAGTATCAATGCACCATGCTTGAAAATGTCTTTAAAAAATTGGTGCTTTTTTCATTTTTTGTTCTCTTATTATAATTAGGCCTAACCTTTTTTATATAATGTGAACCTTTTATGTGTGAACCAAGTGGTTGATCCGGGCACTACACCGCCCACAAATCTCCTCTCAGACTGTGTTCAGGGCATCGGGAAAAAGTCAATCATTCTGTCGAGCAACACTGCATTCTGAAAAAGCATTTTTACCGTCTGAGAATGCCTTTTCCGTTTGTCAGTGGTGGCGCCAGAGTGGGAAGGGGCAGAAGGCACTTGCCAACCCGTCGGACAGGCTGCCCACTGTCGTCCGATGAACGACTAGGTCGTCGGACCAAAAAGTTAAAAAAAATATTAATTTGCTATCCAAATAACGCTATATTGATTGCCAATTACAAATATTGTGGTCTAAAAGTACATTTAGGACCAAATTAAGCCATAAAAAATTTCCCCATGAACCCTTACAGGGATTTTTTTTTTATTCCTGGCCGTCAGACTGAGGTTTCGTCGTCGTCTTGGTTCAGACCCCTCCGTCGGACACGTCGGACCCTTGTCGGCAAATTTCTGGCGCCACCGCTGCTGATCGTCTAGGGGGGGGGGGCTATTCGTCAGCCCCAACAATGAAGAGGCTGAGTTGGTCGTCGACTCCCTATCGTGCCTCCCTTCCTGCAGCACACCGCCCCAACCCCCCGTTAGAACATTTCTGGACCCTCCCCTGTCTATATAAATTACGAGTGGGAGAAATTAAAAACGTAAAAAGTGAATCAACCTGTTCCGGCCTCTCCTACCCAAAATATAGAGCAGATAGGGTGTACCGTGGTACACTCCGGTATTGAACATAATTATATGTATTATTAAAACAGTCAGTCATGTAAAACGGAGATAAATTATAAGCAGACAAAAGCTGACGAATAAACAAGATGGATTTATTCATGTCGACGATTTAACATAATCAGTTCACAATCATAATTCAAAACTGTCAACATAAGAAAATTTTCTTGACCTCAGAAAAAAAGTATAATAAATATCAAATGAAAAGAATTTCCCTCCCAGCTGCCATAAAAATATTGACATTGTCATAAAATACGGATTTGGAAAATCAACGGGTACGGCAAGGTACTATTGTCGAGCACTCGTTAAGAAATTTTATTTACATATAAAAAAAAAAATTTATTTTAAAGAAAAAAAAAATTTTTTTTTTAAAGAAATTTTATTTTATTTACATATGAGTTGAATAGTCAGGCACTAGATTCTGTTACTTTTCATAAAGATTTAAGTGTTTTAATTGATAATAAGTTAAATTTTTGTTTACATGATACTTTTGTTGTGTCTGAATCAAACAAGATGCTTGGTTTATTATGGAGGAATTGCAGGTTTATGAAATATGGCAAGACATTAGTATCTCTTTACCGTTCAATTGTGCGCCCCCATTTGGAATATTGTTCTGTTATTTTTAGTTCAGTTTGTTTTACACAAGCTCAGCGTATTTCTAATGTTCAGAATAAGTTTATTAGGTTTCTTAGTCATACTTGTCCCAATTATAATGTCTCTCTTATGTCTCTTGAAAATCGTAGAATTATTTTTGACATGGTATTTTTATATAAGTCTTTAAATTCCATTTATGATTGTCCTCTTGTTTCTATGTTCAGTTTAAACATCCCGACTCGTACCCGCAGTGTAAGTGTTTACTTCACGTTACTTACGGTCGTGTTGATTGCACAAAACGGGGTATTTTTCAACGTTTACCGAACGAATTTAATAGACTACTTGATACTTGTTTTAATATTGATATTTTTTATGATAGTCTTAATATTTTTAAAAACAAAATAGTTAAAATTGTGTAAGTGTATTTTAGTTTATTTCAGTTTTGAAGTTTATAATATATATTTATATATGTTTTAGTTGAACCTGTTAGTGGCGGTTTTCATCGCTGTTGATTTTATACTGAATAAAATAAAATAAAATAAAATAAATCAACCTAAACCCGCATTATTCCAACCCGCACTTACCTTGCTAATAATATATACCCGTTAAAAATCCAGGTTTCCGATCCCGTGACTATACTTATACAATACTTGATTGATACTATATATATGACAAGTACGGCAACTCCCAACAACGACAAATATGCACACTATAATATGTACAGTACTACTATATATAGGCCAAATAAAGTATATTATATAGGCCTATACATCTGTAACGGTACTGGTATAACTTGACCTATTCAAGTCTCCAGTGTAATTAAGTGACAGGCAACGTCATATGGGCGCTTGGTAGAGATATAAACAGATTAGTAGACAGACATGCAACCTAGACAGTATTAAGTATTATTATTAGACTGCTATTATGATAATGTACAAACCTAGGAATTATTTTGCAGCAAAATTTGACAAGGTTGACCATGGATGTAAAAATAAATATGGAGAAGAACCACGGGTCTGTCTTTTTTTTCGACCAATAAAACATTTCATCACTGAGAGTAAAGTAGGACTGTCTTCGTGAAGTTGCGGCATACGAGGGGCATATGGTTAAAGTCCTTCTCGTCCGAAGGCCAAGCAACCCGCAGCCCGGTCGGCCAAGACTAAAAAACGAACGAAAGAAAATGTTTTTTAGGCATAATACGTCCGTCAAAGCCGTATCAGAACAGTTTAAAACAGACTATTAATGGTCCGTTTATTCTAAATCCCAGTTGTAGGCCTACATCCACCAGCTTTTCGTCTCGGAATAACTCTGACCTCCGGTGGAAATGGTCAAAACAATGTCGGTTGCCTTTCGCCTTTAAATATATTTTCTAGAGGGACCACACGTCCTCTACCTAAGTAGATTGATTTATTTATTCGATGCTCGTCATCCACATACATGAAAACAAAAATTATGATTTGTGAGCATTAGGAACGCTAATTAGGCCGGAGTCCAGCCCATTTCCAATTTGATCAAAAGTAGTAATACAAGTAATAATAATAATAATGTATTTGATTGGCTAAAGAGATTCCCCATCCACAATTTTATAAAAATAATTTGGTGATGCTCTTATATTTTATAATTGTATAATATCCTTTAAATTTAGTTGACGTTTACCCATATGGGACATCAATGGCTTCAGATGTCAAGCGATGGTTTAGAATTCAATCATATATTTTAGGAAGGATATATAATATCTTAACTTTGCGAAACATAATAATGATCATGTTAAAGTTCATAGAATTGGGTCATAGAATTATTATAGTTGCCAGTTAAGATTACGATCATTGTGATATACTGGCAAGTGTAGGCCTATGAATATGACACTATCAATCGCTGGAGGTAAAATTTTCGTAAAGCGCCTATATATTATTTTTGACTAGGCCGATATCCTGCACATGAACAAATGATTGTCACATTAGCATTAGGATCACTGTTCAAGCCATGGCTTCAAATACGATATTAATTACCGACAAACTGTACTAGTGTCATTAAATAATAACCTCCTCATCTTCCAATTAAGGTCATATATACAATGATTTAAAGAAACGGTATAGATGCTCTTTTATTGACAATCCTACTAGCCATTCTATGATTGGAAGTCCATTGACCAATGGAACTAAGTAGGGAGAAGGTTTTGGCTAACGTTTTATATCTTTAGTACCTCTCTGTTCATGATATTTATTGTCAGCTAAGAGCATTATCTATGAGAACAGACATGAGATAAATGTTGTAGAAAGTATATACAAACTATAAAAATACATCAGAAATTATTGGCTTATGGTTTCATGTCTAAACACCGATACCAAAAGCATCCTTATTACCTAACTCCCTACCTAATTATATCAAACAATGACCTACATCAATATATTTGTCTTATCGGGAACGAGGGTATAACTGGCTTATTTTTATATTTCTATTTATAGATTAAGAATCACACTTACAGATGTGTGCAAAATGTTTTAGACCAACGACGCATATCACTTCTAGTAAGTAGGGAGCCTAATGCATTTCAAAAGGCATGCACCACACTGTATGGGACGAGAACGCAACTAAAAGGAGCCAAATATATCAACATATCTAAGCAGCTCAATCATAGCAGTTCAACAGCGAAACTCTCAGAGAAACTAAAACCTAAACACTTCATCACCTCATTACATCTAACCTTCTCAATACCAGCTTCTCAATCAGTTCAGCATCTCTACACACAACTCCTCATACATCACTAACCTCACATCGCTTTTCATAAGCTTGGCAGCATCATGTTATTATTTTAGTTCTCTCAGAATCTAATGTTATCTCAAATACCTCAACATCAACAGTGTGACACAATAGCGCACATCAGCTCAACATCCTATACATCTCACACCATGAGTATCTCATCACTGACTCTCAGCATCCTTCTGCACCTCGGTAGAAACAACTCGCAATATATCTCATTATCTAAACATTTTAGCATCGCAACATAATTAGCATCAACATCTCAGAGCACCTAGCATCTCATTACCTTATCATAAGCATGATGGCATCTCATCAATATTTCACACCATCTTGACACTTTACCACCCTAACATTTCAGCACTTCATCATCTCAGCAACTTAGCAACTTTTTTTGGCATCTCAACAACTTACAACATTTTTCACTCTTTAACATTTTAGCAACACCACATCAACATCTCAACACCTGAGATTCTTGGTACCTCATCATCAGCATTTTGGCATCTCAGGCATATAATCAACTCACATTTCCTCATAATCTAAACCGTATAGCACCTCAGTATCTCAGCACATCAGCATCTCATCATCTCAGCAACTTAGCAGCATTTTTTTTGGCATCTCAGCAACTTACAACATGTTTCACTCTTTAACATTTTAGTACCTCAACACAGCATCAACAACACGCAGCACAACATCAACATCTCAACAACTGAGCTTCTTGGTACCTCATCATCTTATCACCTCAGCATTTTGGCATCTCAGGCATATAATCAACTCAACATTTTTCTTATCATCTAAACAGTATAGCACCTCAGTATCTCAGCACATCAACACATCAGCACCTCAACATCTCAGCAACTTAGCAGAATTTTTGACATGTCAACAACTTACAACATTTCTCACTCTCAACATCAACAACACAACAACACACAACCACATCAACATGCAACTTGCAACATCCCTCATCATCAAGTGGAGTAGAGTTGAATAGCTTGGTTAAAATGCTTGTCATCTGATACCGCATCCTGGGTTCAATTCCTGCGACAGCAAGACTTTTAAGAAAGTATAATACATACTCCAAGTATTGAAATACACGCCATCGTGTTGGGATTCAATATTTCGACATTAATTATGTCATCATCAGGAATGATGCAAGACTTTTACTCACTAAAAACAACTCCATTCCCTAAGCCTCATAAAGAGGCTTCACTGATAAAAGCATCACGTTATTTTATTAAGGGGGCCCTGAATATCAGCCGACCTACTAGGATACGCCGGAAGGGTCACCCTCTATAAATATGGTTTTAAAAAGCATCCTATAACGTAAATCACTTCATATTCATCATATTAATGGCAACATCTATTAAAGTATCTATTTTTTGATTAATCTAAAAGTAAAAGGATATCAACAATCATTCGCATCAGCAACAATTCATTTATGAATATATATGAGCATATCACTAAACTATCAAATATACATTTTATAATATGATACTTCTATTTTGGATAGCTTTACAATATTTTCTGACCTTTTGTTCTCTAGTGTGATCATAACAACATGAAAGAATGTGAAAATGAGCGCATTTTATAAGCATCTAACCTAGCGCCGTATCCCCCGAGATGCAGTATGGCACGCTGGAGGCCCCATACTACGTGCCGGTAACAACGGCAAAAACTGTGTTTCATAATCAGTGATTTGCCAAACATGTTTTTCACTGCATTTAGGAATTACCAAGTGATAGGCCTATGACAACCAGACTTTTACACTAAATCATGTAACCCACATCTAAAAAAATAACCGAGACTGACATATTGCGAAAAGAGCAGTCAGCGGCGTATTGAGGAGAGAAACCGTAGACTAGCCCACCCCCTCCCCCTCTTCCTTCAGACAATGGTCGTGACAACTACGCCTATGTTATGGAACCCTAAGAAATATCCATATCAAACAGAAGCCTGAATTTAAATAGCAAATAATTAACTAAATATGATTGATTGTATTTATTGCGATACAATACATAAAACATACAACTATAAAAAAATACATAATAAAGTAAAGAGGTATCTGGGATTACCCCCTAGCTAAGGAACAACACGTGGCGTAACCAGGAGGTTTTTACAGTGCCTTTGTTCAAATTTGAACAAAATACTGTAATAGTAAATTAATGAAAATTAAATGGCAACATGAGTAACTTTAGACGTTAACAACCAATTTGTGGTGTAGTTACGAACATCAATATGCTCTGTCCCTAGTTTTGCGCATTGCGTAAAGTTCAGTGGATGTAAAATTTCTGTGAGCACACCCTATTTAAAATTTTGGATACGTCACTGAACGAGAAATTAAGCTGCTGCGTTACACTGTCTGCCCACATACTCAGTAACGTACGCATTTCCTAACATTTTCAGGGACCATTTTTACAAAGGACGCGCAAAGTATTAAACACAACGTCGTTTCAGGCTATTTGCTCCACAAAAATGTGTTGAGTACAACTACGTACAAAATTTAGTTTTTACCTTAAAATCCTCTCATTTCGAATTCATCTGTAGGTGAATCTGTCCGTTGAGCATCGTAATTTAGTGACAATTAGCCTATATCAGGATAATTTACAAAATAATTATAAATCAGACTGCAGAGTTTAGGATCAATTTTCTAGTTTTATTGTGTTATTGCCTGATGTCAAAAATAATCTGGGATCGCCTTCCATGTCAGTGACTCTTCTACCGTACTTGTGAGGCTTATTAGGTTCCGGGATAGCCATGAGGAAGCGTGGGAAGGAAGTGTGGGAGGGCGTGATCTCCTACCCCATGGCATATTAGGATCGGTTCGCTAGAAATTTGCTGAACGAAAGATACAATTTCGGTTGTAAAACAAATACCGTATAACTGAAGCCCAGTTGAGCTATGTCTACTTGATTGCTGTATGCTGTTGTTATGTTATTTATAGGCCTATACAGTCACAATGTTCCTCATATGCTTTTTACACCACCATCATCACTATCATCACCATCACCATCACCATCATCATCATCATCATTATCATCATTATTATCATTATCGTCATCATTATCATCATCATCAACATCATCATCACCACCACAATAAATCATACAAATACTAATCTTTCATTGCAATTTCCAATATTGTGAAATTTAAATTTACCATATATGACTGAATAAATTAAGGAAGGTAAAATAGGCCAGTCTTAAATGAACTAGATAATTAAAATGTCAATAATCAAAAGAGAAGCCACAACAAATAAAAGGCAAGACAAGGACAACGATCAATCAAAAATTACAAGGGGAAAACATCAAAAAACAAAAGCACAAGTGAAGAAAAGAAGAAACATCGGAAAGATTTACAAAAAAAATTGCACATAATAGAATTGAGAGATATACAATTTCATATCAAAAGGCAGTTATCATAATTACATACAGTAGCGTAACGATGGGGCCCAGGGGCCCTGTGGCTTTCTGAGAGTGGGGGCCTTTTGGGTCCCGGTCTGGAATACCATTGTGGGAATATTAGATGTTCTCGTTTAATAGGGCTCAGTGAGAGACTTTGACTCATAAAGAGTCAATACCACCTCATCGCCGAAAGAAACTTTATGATTACGGCACCTCTATGGCACTCACAGACTTACAAAACCCTTTTGGGTCAGGGTGCTAGATCGAGGACCATGTGGTTTAGAGGACCCTTCGGGCCCCTAGGTGTTGGGGCCCTGCGGGCCGCCGCACGAGGCGCATTGGCGTTACCCTATTGATTAAATATCAAAATTATTATAGCATAACCATCATCATCTTCATAAACACACTTACCATTATCGTTATCAATGTGTTTTTGCAAAATATTAGCTAGTATTAAATATTTTACATTGAACAATGAGATCAGATGACTTTTCATCTAATCTCATAATTCACTTCTGCGAGAGGATTTCAATCCCCCACGATCACCTCATTGGGTCCCCACAGTTGGTCCATTTCACTCAACGTACACCTCCCCAATGAAAATCCTGCGGGCCTTAATGATAATATGGCGATGGTACTGCTATCTCTGAGGCATTGTCACGCGTAAACCCTGTCACGTACGGACACTTCCGTTTGAACGTCATTCTTTGGCGTTGCTCTGTTTTGTATAGTTGCGTATCTGTTGGCATTTTGACTAGGCCTATTTCCTGTAAAGTATATTGATGCCATTTTTATTACTTTCCTGTTCGTTTATTTTTGTCGCCCTTATTACTTGCTTACTCTCATTTTTTTCATCGTCTGCATTTAAAATCTACACTGTAAAAACAGAGTAGAGGATTTTAAACGCAAAGCTCCACGTAATGTTGTCCCGTCTTTGGTGACACTATTAAAAGCTAAACGTGTTTATATATATTAATGTGCTTATAATCTTGACGTGTTTAGCATTAAACATTTGACATCATGATGTCAAAAAGCACATCTAATGCCAAACACGTCAGAAACCTAAACACATTAGGCCGGACCTAAACACGTTTAGCTTTTAAACGTCTCACCAAAGACGGGACAACATTGAGCGAAGCTTTGCGTTTATTTCAAATCCTCCTCGCTGTTTTTTTTTTTATCAGATTGCCGAGCGGTTCCTCCCTACCAACAACGCTAGGCGTAACGGCCTCTATAAGGAATCTTCGGTCCATACAGCCATAGAGGCTGAAGACCGCATTGCTTACGTTTTATGACGCATTTTGATGTTTTTAAGTGTTCTTTCTGTCGGGGCCGATTTGGGGCCCATGGTCTGAAAAATATTCTGATATTCAGGAGCTCCTTAAGGTCTAAGCCATGGATTTAGCAAGTAAGAGCTCATAGATGTACGCCTCTGGGCCAAGCAGGTAGTATGACCTACTCTCTTGGGTGTTTCAAAGGCTCTCATTTTCTCAATAATTGTGTTACAAAAATACAGCCTAAAGTATAATATTGATATTGGTAAGGGAAATGCCATAACTACATACCGTGAAAAACAACTGTAGGCCTCCTAAATGGAAAATCCTGAATAAAAAGTTCTGGCCTATAAAACGAAAAATATTACTTATCAAATTTTAATAGACATACAATCACTGACAATGGTGTTTCCACACCCACACTTAGTATTATATAGGCCTTTGATTTATTATAGCATACGTACTCTATTGACAATATTGATAGTACACTAGTAGTAAAACGTACCGGTGTTCCAAAAATAAAACGCACTCGTTCCTGGTTTTTAATTTAATTTCCGTTGAAAACTAACAAGGAGATGGTGAACTCATACCACTTCCGTATGTTACAGTATATTTAAGTAATAATACAACCCTGGATCATAATAGACCTCTTACTGCCCTGGATTTTTTGTATTTTTAGACTTTCTCTAAATCCAAAACTTCTTCTACAGCCATTCTGGTATGTATGTACGCGGTACGGCCGCTAAATATGCAGGCATACAATCCCCTAAATTTTTTTGCGATCTTTACTATGCATCATACGTACAAGGGACCGACGTCTTAACTTTTCTAAGAAAAAACACGTGCGTTATCAAACCTTAATTTACCTCAATGTAACGTATTGGTGGTGTTAGCCGGGGTCCTTGCTTCGTCGCAGTAATCGATGGCACTACAAAGTGCTCCACTCCATAGGTGATGTGTAGTAAAAGGATGGACGATCCTCAATGAAAGTATTTTAGTTTAGTCGTGGTGGACGACGAGAGTTACTGGTACCGGGTCTCCGGGTAGCACAGACACGAAGGGACCCTAGGGGCGAAGAAAGTCATTGATCGAGTTCCTAGTCCACATATCAAACGCCCTGAGCATCTTACATTAGATGGATATGTGCGCTATATAAAACTACACTATTATTATTATTATTATTATTATTATTATTATTATTATTATTATTATTATTATTATTATTATTATTATTATTATTATTAATATTATTAAAGCTATGCCCACCCACTGAATTCAGGATTATTTTATGTCTTATAGGCCACAATATAATAGGCCTACAAACAATCATTATCCGGCAGATATTTAATTTAAAGGCGATATGTTGAGAATAACAAAAGCATAACTTTTGTATTTTTGTGAGCATAAAGATAATGTTAATAAATCTTGAAATGTAATTCAAAACAACAATACCACATTCAATACCAATATGCGGTTTACATAAACAACTACCGTAATTGAAATCACACTTTCATAACTGTATTTGTTAGTGAGGGCGGTACAATGTATACCTCATAGTCGTAGTATACATGTTACGAAAAGGGTTTCCATAAGTCGCAAATGGTACCCTGTAAGATCAAGCTCATTCTAACAATGCACCCCAACATTTCACAAAAAAAAAAAAAAAGCTGGGCCAGCCCCTGATTCTAGGTGCTCTATTTTAGAGAGCAGCTAGTCAGCTAAACTGGTTATAACCATATGTGTGCGCTGAACCGTGGAGGTCTCTTGGTCCCCGGTTCAACTCCCATAGCAACTCCTTGTTTTTCAGCTTAAATGGAGCTGAAGTGTAAGTTTCAAAAGCGCAGTCATTCGGATGAGGTGTTTAAAGGCCAACTCAGACAGCGTCGGCCGACGCAGCCCGACGCGATTTGTTGTCGCGTCGGGTCTGTAT
>NW_022706987.1:1083710-1091603 GCF_011630105.1 Anneissia japonica
ACGGCTTAAGACTGTCTCCGACGATAAATCGGGTCGGGCTGCGTCGGCCGACGCTGTATGAGTTGGCCTTAAGACGTTGGTCTCGTATGCACATTAAAGAACGCAGTACACTTTTCGGAAAAGAGTAGGAGTTGTACTCAGTACTGCCCAATTCACCACCAGAATGACCCCACTGAAAATATATCTTAGTACTTCTATGGGTTAACCTTGGTGAGTATCACACCGAATAAATCCAATCCAATCCAATAGCTATACAATCACCTATCAGATATTCTGTCGTCTGTCTACCTAATAATAAACGAAGAATTGACTAAATAATTTAAACTGCTTATAAGGTATTCGGTAGAAACCTACCAAAAACAACTCACATGCGATTTCCATGTTATTAAAATATTTGATACAAATTACTACAATTCAAGTGATAGGCCTAGTATACAACTCATGTAGAGCATGATAAACAAGTTATCAATGCATCGACAGGCCAAATTCGGGACCTTGCAGTTTTAATTCAAATCGTGCCACAGCCTAGGTCTATTCCAACTTCTACCGTATTTTAAAATATGTATTGCATCATAATATTATTGTACCCAGTATTCATAATACATGTTTTATTAAATTGCATACATTATTGTATTTGACATACCCGCATTTCGTGTCATTGTTATTCATTTTAATATTTATTCGGGTTTTTTTAAAAGTATCTTGGACTGTTTTTATTCATAGAGGAATAAGCATCTAGTTATGACATTGATAAGAAATACAACACTATGTTTTCCATTGTCGCAATACATGTTTTTATCCACATGATTATGGTACACGATCTTCTGTGTCCAGTTACATCATTTTCAAGAGTCAGCTCTATACTAATATTGTTTAGTAGAGCGGACTCAGGATGAAAATGATGTGGCCTATGCCTATTTCTTCTGTGTGAATATAGGCCTAATGTTTTCTTATACTAATAAGAATAGGATGCCTCCGAAAGGTCATGCAATCTTTTAAGAAATCCTCTTATTACGGGAGGGGAGATCATTCACATTTATATTTAATTGATCCAGTCAATTTCAGTGTCTAGGCCTATAATAGATATGGATATTTTGATTCGTTCGTTTCCCTAGATGTATATTCATAATTTAAAGTACAGGTCAATGGTCATTAACCATTACAATAGAATTGAAAGTAAAGCATAAGTGTTTTCTATTATTATAGGCAAAGTAAATTTTCCTCTCTCTGTGTTAAACCATTGTAGACATTATTAAACAACATTTCTCAACGAACTAAAATCTATAAAATATTTTAGTGATTCAAACAAATTACATAGTTTACATATTCGATTTCAGTGTGTTAACTTTTAAAATGTGAAGGTTAATGTTTCATGGACGGAACTTTGTGAATAATTTTTTTTTCATTGTGAATGTATTAATTGGAATTGTTCCAATTTTCAAAGGAATGCCATTTAAATATAAGAAGTACCAAAAGCAATGCAAATATTGACGTTTATTACCGTAGTTCAACAGGCACTAATTTAAGCAAATCGATACTGTATTTTTTAAGTTTTAATATTATATATTCAATTATTACAAAATGAATGGACGCTTAATAGAGAAAAAAAGAACAAAAAAGTATATTTTATTTTCAAGCATAGATTACGTTTCTCACTTTGTCAAGTCTAGATTAACGTCATTAATTCATTACTACCTAAACTGTAGCAGGCGAAAGTTTAAATCGTGTTATGTAATTATAATACTGTAGGTCTATGTTTGATAATGTTTTCTTACAAAATTGAGCTTTAGTTATGGTTTATGTATGGTTAAATCCCGAGCTGCTCAGTCACACCTCTACCACATCTGAAATCTAAAAACAACTCCACTCCGCCCTGTAAGAGACTTCGCTGATGCATCACGTTATTTCAATTATTAGCCGACCTTCTAGGATACGCTGGAAGGGCCCCTCTATAAATATGTTTTCTTTTTAATTTTTTAATCAGGATAAACGCTGAAGAATACTATATTTGCTTCCCTCAAACTTCAATTCCTGGTCTAGCCTGGACAAAATTGGAATGCCTTGTGACAATGTAATGTACAGCATTTCGTCTAGTTTTCTCTTTCCTCACTTCATTTTTCGTGTTCCTTATTTGATTAGATTAGGCTCCATTCCATACTTTATTTCAAGTTTCTGTATAGTTTGCGCTTGTACTTTGGGACCTTGTAGACCTATCAGTTTCAAGGCTCGATCCTAGACACACCACTGGATTATTCTGCCATTTACACCGTTTAGGAATGTCTATCTACGTGTTTGACCACAATGTGTGAACTGTAAACATTTTCTCGACAGACAAGGGGGCTACGGTAACTATAGGTATAAATACCATCGATCATTGTAAACCCGATTTTTCATTGAAGTCGAGGAGACCGTACATAAGTATGATCGATGTTGTTTAATTGTTTATTCAGTACATGCGTGAAAGAAATTTTTTTGTAGTTGTATGTGAAGATGATACTAGGACATGAATGACATGATCTAACCAGTTTTTACGTTTATTGTCGCTGTAATCAATCAGAAACAGACAGATGTAGAATTAACGCGGGCCTAATAGCTTAAAAAATAGAACTTGAACAGGCTATCAGTTTGAGATTTAAAAAGAAAAGCATACACAGAACGTTTTGTGTTACCATACCTGTCATCCTTGAGAAATTTCAAAGAGTAAGATCGGGTGATACATAATGAGTGCCGAAGTGCCGAACAGTGGCTGGGGGCCAAGGGTTTCCGGCCGGGGTGCACGGGTCGAAGGCCCCTGGACGCTTTGGATTAAATGGCATATCTAATCGATATTAGTGAGTTTATAATGATCTCAGATACTGTAGTTACTGAAACATGGATGTAGAATGTTATGATTATGGATATTGTAAAATTCATTACAAATTGAAAAAAGAAACAAAATTTCTCAAATTTTAGGATAAGCGTAAGTTTTGCTGGTGTTTGAAAAGGACCGTAAGATTTGTTTGGAATTCGTAAGACTTACGGCGAATGCGTACGGGTTGACAGGTCTGTGTTACCGTAACCTGATATGCGTTTATTATTAGTTTTTACTTTTTGTTTTGTCGGGGTCAAATTGAGACAAGCTTTGCTTCTATTTTTGATCCTAATTAATTAATTTTAATGTTGTCCACTTTATTTATCACTTGATGTATTTATTAATTAATTGAATAAATGTTAATTGAATTGAATTGAATTGAATTGTAAAAGCCAACTAAGACAGCGTTGTTCTGAGGCGATAGGTTAGACTGCTCTGACTGTGAATCGCGTCGGGCTGCGTCGGCTAAAGCCGGTCTCACATGTCTCGATTTTGCGACACTTACGACTAAAATGTTTGTATATGTTCGATATCGTACGCTTCCATACAGTATGACTATCTGTGTCGTGTCGCACACGTCACTTAAGATTTTCTGTACATGTAACGACGTTGAATTCTCTTTGAAGATTTGGTTTGGGCCGAATCTATGTAGTGCAGAGCGAAACGCAGTATGTCACGGACGAGAATCAGGGGTGGCGCCAGCGGGGAGAGCAGGCTTCTCTCGAAAAAAAAAACATAATTCGTCAGGGATAAGAAAAATAATATGTATTTTCTACATAGGCCTATTAGTAGACTCGATATCGATTAAATAAACCTTTGTAATCCCTAAATTGTCAAAATTTGTGAAGCTCGACCACGCTCACTTTGCTTTCGTCGGGGAAATGTGACCCCTCGTCGAGGGGATTGGTCACCCCGTCGGGCAAATCCTGCCACCACCCCTGACGAGAATCCGTTCCAGGATAAAGTCGTCGTGAGGACGTAGAGTATACATACTTATTAGAAGTGCAAAAAAAAACAAAAAAAAAAAAAAAACAAACAAACAAACAAACAATGATAGGCCTATTACCTCTGAGATCCGAATAAACAACTCACGTTCAATTTAATACATGTCTATATTAGAGAAGAAACTGTCAAAAACGATTCAGATGCGCTACAAATCTAGGCATATGTGGCACACAAAAGCGTCTGCTTATTTCATGATTAAAAATCAGAAAAAAAAAAAAAAAAACAACACTGACAAAAATCAGGGGATGACCTTAACTCTTGAAGTCAATACATGATCTCCAAAATATCATATTTGATCAGGGTTTGGTCTACAGGAGTTCATGCTTCGAACAGGTCATTCCATTCTTAGAAGAAGCCTTTTGATGGAGAAAGTGTACCTTTTTAGCAAGGTTTGCCTAGGTCGAAACTATCTCCGGCTATATAAAATTGATTAGAAGATTGAAAAAGTTATTGTTGTTAATGGAGGATTAATAATAAGGATTGCTATGTCCATTTTCATTGATCTAATCTACGTAAATTTACTTTCAGAGTTTATATTTCGATAATGAAATTGTTTAGATATTTATTTGAAAAATACATTATATGAAATAATGTAATCATTAACGTTTAATAATATTTGATAATATTTAAATAAAGCAATAAGATTGAATAATGTTAAGTAATATAGACACAATGTATACACAGGCCTAGTTGAGAGTCCAGTTAAAACATGTAAATATGTATCGAAATGATATACTTATTTATATATTTATATAGGCCTACATACTATGCGTAAATATGTATTAAGTTCTAGTTTAAGTAAATTTACGTTTAGACACATTTAATTCATTATAATTGTTTAAATATTAATTTGAAAAATACAGTATATAAAGGAAATGATCATTTAAAGTTTATAATAATATTTAATAATAGGCTATTTAAATGAAATTTGAATTAAGCAATCAGTAAATAATGTTACACTTTGTTTGCAACGAAAGTATATAATGTTGGTGATTGGTGTTTAATGAAGTTACTAAATGTTGATGGTTTAAATCGCTATAGGTCAAAGGGTAGTCTTATAACCATTACCACTGTGATTCCTGGCTACGAACAAAAGCTGAATTTTATTGTATTTTGATTCATATGCAAATAATGGAGATTAGAACAATGAGAGATAAGCTATAAATATCAAAGGTGAGAGGAAGCATTTTATATGAATTTAATATGGCACACAATCTTCATTTTGGTTTCGATTTTGCATATGCTTTTGTTCATTCAGGGTTAACAAAACACGGATTTCAAAAAACAACAAAAGGATAAAATTAATGTACTTGTTGCAATAATTGTCAAAATGATTGAAGGCAATGCCGCAGCCAGCTTTTGGGACAGTCCCAGACAATTTTTCTAATGACTCCACAAGGAATGGCTCCACGTTCTTAAAAATGGGTCCAAATTATGCAATTTTATGCAAAATGAGTCCAGATTTCTCATACTTAGCCTAAAATGGGTAATTGTTTTTAGAAAATATGTCCAGATTTTTTTTAAATAATTTTTGCGTAAAATGGGTTAACTTTTAAGAAAATGGTCCACATTATTTGAATTTACGGGTAGAGTGGGTCCACCCTGATATTGTCCCGCTTTGTTTGAAAATCCTGGCTACGGCATTGGTTGAAAGTTATTTGTTTATATGAGAAAGGTCGTCAAGAAATAAATGATGTTAATTATTGTTGTGCAATTCTTTTTCTAGTTCGTAAAAAATCATATCTCTGATTTCTTTTAGTTTTTGGCATTCAAATAGAAAATGATCTACAGTTTCTGTTGAATTGTTTTCACAAAAGACGACATATATGCCTGTATTATTTATATGCCATGACTTTTTTCGTCCTTCTAAATCCAAGCAATTTGATTAAGCTTTGAATTTTTGGTTGGTTCCTATAAAGTTACTTTTATCTAATAAATATTTCTCCAATTTTGGTTCGCCTTTCTATCTTCTGTAATCCACAAGAGATTTTTTAAGTTTGGCTTGTCTGAACCAACGTTTGTTATCGTTTTGTATATTTTTAGTTTTAAAGACTTTCAACCATCCTATTTGACAAGAATACTAGCACGTTCCCTAACTCACAACTGTGGAGACATTCATGGATTTACTTAAGCCATTGCCATTTCATATTATTAACAGTTTTAGTTGCCTTTAGTACGGTAATGTTTGGCAATTTGGATTCATGCATGTTTACAACACGAATTAAATACGAAACTCTGTAATAATATAATTTAATGATGTAATACTTGATTACACTATTTAGTGTAAATTATTGATGCTGGTACTGTACTACATTACGCCGCGTGTGCTACGGTACTGCTTTAGCTGCTACAAGTCGTGGTTGCTACAACAAAGGCGCTTTTTTACAGTAGGCCTACTACTCGTTCTTTTATTATACTACTCGTATTTTTCTTTACATTAGTACTACTAGGCCTACGTATTGATGCTACTTCATACTGCTACTACTACTACTACTACTACTACTACTACTACTACTACTACTACTACTACCGTACTACTACTACTACTACTACTACTACTACTACTACTACTACTACTTTGTCAGATCACTGCTGTTGCTGCTTGTCACATCTAACTTTAGTCGTATGTGTAACTACGGTAATTTTGTTGATACCTAACAGCATATCTCAGACAAACAGGTGAAAACGGTGATTCATCAGTCATCAGATCAACAGGTATTTCAGAAACGTTTTAGAGAATATAGCTCGCGTCAAAGTATTCAGTTTGAAGTTGGTAGTAAAACCACAGAAGAAGAGATAGAAACGTGAAATTTTTAATTACTTTAAGTAAAGGTAGTGCATGATCTCCTGTGATGGACAGTCGGAACTAAATTTATTGGCATCGTCTTAGGAGGCTTATACTGTATACACATTATTATATTTCATCTCGTAATACGTGGTTACGAGATTATTGTGAGATTTAAGAGTAGCGCATGCGCGGATCAGTGAGCAATATACATTATTATGTTGTTTCAGATATTGTTATAGGTCTACTATACTTTATACGGAAATGATTATAAGAAAATCGCATGCATTCACTTTATACACCGCCGAGTAATTACTTTTTTGGTGAAAATAATTATTGTATACAAATTAATAATAAATTCTCAAAATCAAATACAAGGTAGCAACGGAACCGTGTAATGTTATATTCAGAACTGCGCCTCTGTGACACCTAACCGCTTTGTATTCAATGGTTGTGGGGAATATGTCAGTGATCATATCAGAAGCGAATACAATTGAAGATACTATAGGCCTATGAAAGGTGGTTGCACTTGAGAGTTTAAGTACAGTAGTTCTTTAAGTGCAGTATTTCGTCTAGGTGGGTACCTTATAAAAATAAATGTAATCGATGTACACTTAAACTCAACAATGCCCAAGAGTGTTATAAAAAGCATACGGTCATTGTGCTGATAGTAATGAGTTCGACTATACCGTTAACGCCAATAATTATAGTAGGCGATATAGAAATATACGATGTTGTGCTAGCGCATGATTACAATAATAATAATAATAATAATAATAATAATAATAATAATAATAATATTTTATTAATATTTATTTATATAGCGTATTTTCATATTTCATGCGCTTTACATAAAAAGTTGATAAAATACAAATACAATACCCTATAAGATCATTTGATTTATTATTTTGGTTATTACCACAGATCTCTGCATGTATCTGAAGTCCAAATATATAAAAAACAAATTTGTATATGAAGACCCCTTTAAAACACTACCCTCATTTTGCGTCACCTCTTGGCACTTTGACACACACTTCACAATAATAATAATAATAATATTCATAATAATAATAATAATAATAATAATAATAATAATAATAATTATAATAATAATAATTGAGAATTTATATAGCACACAGTATAAAACAATTTTAAATCAAATGCGCTTTTGACTGAAAGTTATGATGTTTTCTTATAAAATGATGTTTTGATGTTAGCTTTGAAAGTGAATATTGTAGAAGATTGCTTAATA